>NC_067239.1:4782239-4919739 GCF_019924925.1 Ctenopharyngodon idella | reverse complement strand
CATCCATCCATCGGTATATCTAACATTCCATCCATCCATCCTTCCATCCATCCATCCATCGGTATATCTAACATTCCATTCATTCATCCATCCATTGTTATATCTAACATTCCATCCATCCATCCATCCATACATTGTTATATCTAACATTCCATCCATTCATCCATCCATCCATCGGTATATCTAACATTCCATCCATCCATCCATCCATCGGTATATCTAACATTCCATCCATCCATCCATCCATCCATCGGTATATCTAACATTCCATTCATTCATCCATCCATTGTTATATCTAACATTCTATCCATCCATCCATCCATCGGTATATCTAACATTCCATCCATCCATCCATCCATCGGTATATCTAACATTCCATCCATCCATCCATTGTTATATCTAACATTCCATCCATTCATCCATCCATCCATCCATCCATCCATCGATCGGTATATCTAACATTCCATCCATCCATCCATCCATCGGTATATCTAACATTCCATCCATCCATCCTTCCATCCATCCATCCATCCATCCATCCATCCATCCATCCATCGGTATATCTAACATTCAATCCATCCATCCATCCATCGGTATATCTAACATTCCATTCATTCATCCATCCATTGTTATATCTAACATTCTATCTATCCATCCATCCATCCATCCATCGGTATATCTAACATTCCATCCATCCATCCATCCATCTATCGGTATATCTAACATTCCATCCATCCTTCCATCCATTGTTATATCTAACATTCCATCCATCCATCCATCGGTATATCTAACATTCCATACATACATCCATCCATCCATCCATCGTTATATCTAACATTCCATCCATCCATCCATCCATTGTTATATCTAACATTCCATCTATCTATCCATCCATCCATTCATCCATCCATCGGTATATCTAACATTCCATCCATCCATCCTTATATCTAACATTCCATCCATCCATCCATCCATCATTATATCTAACATTCCATCCATCCATCCATCCATCCATCAGTATATCTAACATTCCATCCATCCATCCATACATCCATCCATCCATCGTTATATCTAACATTCCATCCATCCATCCATCCATCGGTATATCTAACATTCCATCCATCCATCCATCCATCGGTATATCTAACATTCCTTCCATCCATCCATCCATCCATCCATCCATCCATTGTTATATCTAACATTCCATCCATCCATCCATCCATCCATCGGTATATCTAACATTCCATCCATCCATCCATCCATCGGTATATCTAACATTCCATCCATCCATCCTTCCATCCATCCATCCATCGGTATATCTAACATTCCATTCATTCATCCATCCATTGTTATATCTAACATTCCATCCATCCATCCATCCATACATTGTTATATCTAACATTCCATCCATTCATCCATCCATCCATCCATCCATCCATCCATCGGTATATCTAACATTCCATCCATCCATCCATCCATCCATCCATCCATCCATCGGTATATCTAACATTCCATCCATCCATCCTTCCATCCATCCATCCATCCATCGGTATATCTAACATTCCATTCATTCATCCATCCATTGTTATATCTAACATTCTATCCATCCATCCATCCATTGGTATATCTAACATTCCATCCATCCATCCATCGGTATATCTAACATTCCATCCATCCATCCATCCATTGTTATATCTAACATTCCATCCATCCATCCATCCATCGATCGGTATATCTAACATTCCATCCATCCATCCATCCATCCATCCATCCATCCATCGTTATATCTAACATTCCATCCATCCATCCATCCATTGTTATATCTAGCATTCCATCTATCTATCCATCCATCCATCCATCGGTATATCTAACATTCCATCCATCCATCCATCCATCGGTATATCTAACATTCCATCCATCCATCCATCCATCCATCCATCGGTATATCTAACATTCCATCCATCCATCCATACATCCATCCATCCATCGTTATATCTAACATTCCATCCATCCATCCATCCATCGGTATATCTAACATTCCATCCATCCATCCATACATCCATCCATCCATCGGTATATCTAACATTCCATCCATCCATCCATTGTTATATCTAACATTCCTTCCATCCATCCATCCATTGTTATATCCATCCATCCATCCATCCATCGGTATATCTAACATTCCATCCATCCATCCATCTATTATTATATATAACATTCCATCCATCCATCCATCCATCCATCCATCGGTATATCTAACATTCCATCCATCCATCCATCCCTCCATCCCTCCATCCATTGTTATATCTAACATTCCATCCATCCATCCATCCATCCATCGGTATATCTAACATTCCATCCATCCATCCATCCATTGTTATATCTAACATTCCATCCATCCATCCATCCATTGTTATATCTAACATTCCATCCATCCATCCATCGTTATATCTAACATTCCATCCATCCATCGTTATATCTAACATTCCATCCATCCATCCATCGTTATATCTAACACTCCATCCATCCATCCATCCATCCATTGTTATATCTAACATTCCATCCATCCATCCATCGGTATATCTAACATTCCATCCATCCATCGTTATATCTAACATTCCATCCATCCATCCATCCATCCATCCATCGTTATATCTAACATTCCATCCATCCATCCATCCATCGTTATATCTAACATTCCATCCATCCATCCATCCATACATTGTTATATCTAACATTCCATCCATCCATCCATTGTTATATCTAACATTCCTTCCATCCATCCATCCATCGGTATATCTAACATTCCATCCATCCATCCATTGTTATATCTAACATTCCATCCATCCATCCATACATTGTTATATCCATCCATCCATCCATCCATCCATCCATCCATCGGTATATCTAACATTCCATCCATCCATCATCCATCGTTATATCTAACATTCCATCTATCCATCCATCCATTGTTATATCTAACATTCCATCCATCCATCCATACATTGTTATATCTAACATTCCATCCATCCATCCATCCATCCATCAGTATATCTAACATTCCATCCATCCATCCATCCATCCATCTATCCATCCATCGGTATATCTAACATTCCATCCATCCATCCATCCATCGTTATATCTAACATTTCATCCATCCATCCATCCAACCAGCCATCCATCCATTGTTATATCTAACATTCCATCCATCCATCCAACCTTCCATCCATACATTGTTATATCTAACATTCCATCCATCCATCCATCCATCCATCCGTCCATCCATCCGTCCATCCATCGTTATATCTAACGTTCCTTCCATCCATCCATCCATCCATCCATCCATCCATCCATCCATCCATCCATCCATCCGTCCATCCATCCATCCATCCATTGTTATATCTAACATTCCGTCCGTCCGTCCGTCCATTGTTATATCTAACATTCCATCCATCCATCCATCCATCCATTGTTATATCTAACATTCCATCCATCCATCCATCCATACATTGTTATATCTAACATTCCATCCATCCATCCATCCATCGGTATATCTAACATTCCATCCATCCATCCATCCATCGGTATATCTAACATTCCATCCATCCATCCATCCATCCATCCATACATTGTTATATCTAACATTCCATCCATCCATCCATCCATCCATCGGTATATCTAACATTCCATCCATCCATCCATCCATCCATTGTTATATCTAACATTCCATCCATCCATCCATCCATACATTGTTATATCTAACATTCCATCCATCCATCCATCCATCCATCGGTATATCTAACATTCCATCCATCCATCCATCCATCCATACATTGTTATATCTAACATTCCATCCATCCATCCATCCATCCATCCAAATTTTTTAAAGTCAATGTCAGGGTAATACAACTGTCTTAATATCTTAATGAAGAAAAAAGTATAGAAAACCTTATTAAATATGGTAGTTACAGTAGGCAGAATATTTTGCTGTCATTTCTTGGAATTAAAAAAAAAATGCTTCACAATTTATTAATGTCTGAAACATTTGTGTCTGTTGAATTAAAGTTATGTGGAGTGACCAACATGCAGAATAAAAAACATAAAACAGGAAATCAGATCATACTGAGGATTTTTATGACAAGGCAAGGTTAATGTGGTGTGACTCCCTAAAAACTTAATGATTTTAATAATTCATGATTTTTTGTAAAAAAATACTTTTCATTTTAAAAGCTAGATGATAATAATAATAATAATAATAATAATAATAATAATAATTGAAAAACATTCACATGCATTTATATTTTTATTGTTTGCACCACATGACGTGGCGCTTGACATCATTATATTAAAACTTTTATATTGAAATTTTAAAAGATTTACTTGATTTTTTTTTGTCATTGACAGCATAAGGTTTGAAATGGGTTATTTTTGTGTTATTAGGTTTTGATGGATAATAACATCCTGGTATTGTGGTCTGAATGTGATTTATTTATTTGTATTTGAGCTGTTTTTTTCCTTTTAGCCAAAAATCAGAACAGTATTAGAGGATGAGGAAAAATCCAAAAGCTGGGGTCAAGGGAAGTACTGCTGCAGCACACAAACAAATGAGTAATGACCATCTGATGGGGCAGCCGCTCTCTTTGACGTCACCATTAACCAGAGTGAGATGAGGGTGAGCGAGGGGGAGGAGAAGAGAAAGACGAGGAAAAGAGGATCTCTCCTGATTTGACGTCACCATTTACCAAGGTACAGGAGAGTGTGATGGATGAGAGAGAGATGGAGGGAGCACAGGTAATAGAGGGAGAGAGAGAGAGTTGATGTGTGGCTTTGTCTGCAGTAGCAGAAGGCTGGTGAAATGGACTGTGATATTGGCTTTTAATTTTCCCTCTGCCTTCAGCAGAAAGAACAGAACAGGAGAAGGAGAGAAGCACTAGAGGAGAGCAGTAGGGAGGAGAATGAGGAAATTCGCATTGCTTTACTGAAAAATACATAATCACTGCTGTTGCACCTAGTAGTTTCAAATATTTGAATAATGAAGTCGCCTATATATGTATTTATAAAGCAATTTATAAATCAATCAGTCAAGGTGCGATCACATTTACTGTTACTTGGCAAAATTTTGCAAATGGGAATTGGAAATGGCGCGATGAACAATTTCGCCTGATGGACTTCCAGTTTTGAAATAATTTCCCTGTGCGAATTTCGCTTTGGGTACGAACTTTGACACAAGTTTGCAGTGCCGACCAATAACAAGTCTCTTTGGCAGTAACCTCTGTGTGGGCGGAGCTTCATATCTTCACAAAGATCTACAATGAACGAAGCACTCATTCTGATGCCGTCTACTCAATTTTGTATAACACTTCACTTCAGTATTGTTAAATGATCTGTAAAAACGAGGCTGTTTGGAAAGCAGTTATTTAGGGTTGGTTCACTTGCCAGCCGGATGGATGTTTGGAAGTTTATTTCATTGTCGTTATTCCTATATCATTAATCATATTTTCTCACATCCAGTCCTGCTTTCTTTCACTTTCAAAACAGTAAATCTGTCCTTATCTTAAAGCTATAAAGGTGTGCTGACACAATAATCTTCAAATATAAAACATAGACCAAGTTTAATCCAGTTATGATTCATCTTAGCTGCCAAAAGGGTGTGTCTATATACAGTGCTATAAATGTAAGAAAAACAAAATCATTATTGCTGCTCTTCAATTATAATTGATGCATTACTTTAAAGGGGTCATGAACTGCGTTGTTCTGTTTTATAATGTTTTCTGGGGTGCACTTATAATGTTAGTATGCTTTTTACATCAAAAATTGTCATAAATTAGAAATAAAAGACATTTTTCCTACCCTGATTTTAGCCTTCTGATTTGAACGCTCTGTTTTAAGGGGTGTGTCTGCTGTGAGACTTCAGTGTAAACGCCCACTGCTGTGATTGGCTAACATCTTTGCATATGCAAACACCTCACCTTTCATTGACAACTCACCTTGTTGAGATCAAAATAGGTCACCTATGGGATTTGCATAGATCAAATGAGAAAGAAAAATGTTGCAACAATATGTTAATTTTTTTTGTTTGTGAAAAATTACAGTTTTGGACATATAAGGTAATAAAAAATAGATTTAAAAAACCCTCAAAGTAACTACAAATGAGCATGTAAAGCAAATATCTTTAATTATTTTGTGTGGGAGACCATATTAAAGCGGCTTAAGATAAGCTGGTTTAAGATTTTTTTCTTTAAAAGGGTTTTATGTGTTTTGAAACCATATTTTTTTCAATAAAATATGTTTTCATAGTTTGTGTTGTTCCTTGCAAAGTCATCCCAAAATGAATTCCCATTATTTCTAGGGTGTTTACAAATTTTTATACACACTCTTTATTGGATAGTGTATAGTCAGCTGGTTATTATCACAAAGTAAACCACAATTTATGACACTGATGAAGAAATGAGTCTCGTATCATCCTTGCAATAATGACTGGATGACTGTACGTCACTATATCACCTATTACATAATTACTTAACAAATAACAATACGCAAAAAAAATATTCATTTGAAATTGATATGAAAAACATGAATCTAGTCATGTAATGACTATGAAATCAGTTACCTGGGACAGTGGTCAGTTATACAACATTCATTATTCGGAATCCTGTAAAAAATAAGTAAATGGCTACAATGAAGGATCATGTGAGCCAACTGGTTACTAATGGAAACGATAAAAAAAACAATGCATTGCATTAGTGTAGTCCAGTACAGCTGACATGATTTATGAGAGTTTACTTATTTGCTAAGTGTGTGAGTGTGTATTATGTGCCCCAAGAGTATTGTATAATACACATAACCATTAAGTTATACAATAGACTGCCAGTTGTGTTTAAAATGTGTGTGTAATGCAGAACGGCACTGCAAATGTTGTCATCCAGTAATGTTTGGTTCTAGGTCACTAAACAAATAAGCAAATGCTGCATAAAAGCAATTCTGTCACAATGTGTCTGTACATGTGTGTAAAGATAGCATGGAATGCGCTAATGGAGCATGAAGTGACATGTGACATTTAGCGATCCGGTGATTCAGACATGGAATGTTCTGTTGTAGTTGCACGCCACATATACAACCTCAGGATTTGAGTTCTTCACCTGTAATGACACAGCCAAGTCACCAGGGAGTCCAGCAAGCACTCCATTGTCATGGTAACAGCCTTGGTGCTAAAAATAGTGTGGCTTTATGGCAATCACATGGCCCTTGGGGATATCTGAGAGGTGGATGGGGTCAGTCCAGAGGGTGCTGGGGCTCCATGGCCCATTTATGACACATGGAGAGAAAATAATAATAAAAGATAGATATTAACCTTCTTTGCTTTTGCTCATGGATAAAAAAAGTAGAGTGCTGTCCACTGAGAAAATCATTGCAGTTCTCCCACGATTTTGGAAAGAAAACTAAATTAAATAACGAAATGTTAGAGGTTCTGACAAAATTTTAATTGGTGCAGTCTATTTAAAAATGTTTAATTAATTAGAATTAATTATTTAAATGGTTTGAATGATTGATTCAATAACTCGCTCATAAAGACTTGTTTCTTTACTGGATGAATCAGCGTTTTGAATGAATCTCTTGAATGAATGATTCAATGACTCACTCATAAATACTTCATTTGTTTCATTACTGGATGAATCAGTTTTTGAACAAATCTCTTGAATGAGTGATTCAGTGACAAATACGTTTTTAACAGTCACTTGTTGCCACCTACTGGTGTAACGATGTAAACAATACAATCGTTATTTGACGCGCCAAGTTACTTTCAAAAGGGGATGTGCTCTGTAAACACTGTAAACCTGAATAAGTTGGCAAAACTCAAAAAAAGTTGAGGTAATCAGTTAATTTTTAAGCTAAGAAATTCAGTAAGCAGAACTGGCTCATACATTATTTTTGTACTCATACATTTTAATTGCTCTTCATTGCTTGAAATATTTGAGTAAGCTAATTCATATATAAATAAATTAAAATATCATGTAATCCCAACTTAATTATTTTAGTAATGGAAACTTGGCTAGCTTTAACTACCTAATTCAATGAATGTTAACTTGCTAATTGGCAAGTGTTTTGATAGCATTAGCATAGCATAGCAATTGCTAAATGAGTACAGCAATATAATAGAACATTTAACATATATCTGTTCTTAGACCAAGCTCATGCTCCACTTGTCACCATGTTGGTAACCCCTCAAAAAACCCAGCATAACAGAAACTCTTCTAAATTAGTTTAGCAAAACATTAAATGCTACTACATCTCCCACTTAACATTAATCTTGTACCAAAAAAAAACATTATATAACACTTAATTTTAGCATTTACTCTCCCTTTTGATTGTCATGGCAAAGCATGCTGGGAAATAGAAATCCCAGCCCAGTTTCAGTTAAATTAAAGTTTGTCTAAATTAAAAGTTAAAACTCAAAACAATGAAACAATTCAGATCACTTAAAATGTCAGTTTTGTGAACTCAAAATAAAAAGAAAGTTCTAAATACTCATAAAAGTTCATTTGATTTAACTAATTTAAGTTTACCCTACTCAAACCAATTAATTATTTTGAGCATTAGAGTTTACCTGAACTATCAACTTTTAACCCAGTACTTCTGTGATAATTTGAATGTTTGTAACAGAAATAATGATACTGTGTGGTTGAAAAGACTGTTTGTGAAGCTGTTTCACACCTCTACTGTTCATGATAATGGCTCTCTCTGGATCAGCAGCAGCACAAACACAGATCCTAATGTTTGCAGTGATTTTGCCAAAGGTTTAATAGACACAGGAGAATCGTCATATAGGAATAAGACTGCATGGGTGTTTAAATTGAAATCGCGATCTTTTAACGATTAATCGTGCAGCTGTAATTATCATCATTTATTATCTCTTCATATAGTCTAGAGCGGCTCTCAAAACCTTCCATTGTGGACAACAGAACAAGCCAGTTTATAAGAGTTCATAAGACTGGTTTATTCTTTTTACTACTTTAGACACCTAGAAGAAATCCGTGTTTGACCATCAGTGACTGTATTGTGTGTTTTAGGTGCACAACTTTAATGTAGGAAACTTGTCCAAGACGTAGGCTAATTGTTATTTGTCAGTTGTATGCTATGAGGGATCACAGAATGAAACAGTGACAACAAACTTAAGTGAATGAAAGGTAAAATTAAGCAATAGGCCTATGCGTTCATACATATGGCTTTATTTTAATGTTTTAGCATTACATACCATGGCATCGACTTGTTTGAAGTCGGTCATATGCACATCAACATAAAACAATGGCTATAAGCATTCATTCAAACCAATTAATTCAAACGAACCCTCCAAAAGAACAGTTTGCGGAAATGAATCAGAATTCCCATCACTATTAGCGGACAACCAAGAGACGAATTACTGATTAGCTCCATTGAACTGAAAAAAGCTTTTAAAGAGGAGTTGTCTCCCTTTGATTGAACCAATTCCAACCTTTGGAATGAATTCTCGATTCCTAACACCTTGGAATCGATTATCAACTCCCAGCTCTAATTTCAAAGAGTGGTATCAGGTTCTGATCATTATGGCTTTATTTGCTCTTTGTTTTAAGGCCATTAGAGTTTAGAGTCCTGCTTTAATACCTGGTACAAGTTAAACACATTGTCTTTTTGAGCGTTGTTGAGTGGATTCTTAAATACCTCTGATTGGCCATTGTGTTCACGCACTCAACAGATAAGTCTGTGATTGGCTACAATGATCAGCGCTTCAAAAACATTGTAAATAGAGCATTTCAAAGCAGGCGTCTATCAGTGGATCCCCTAATATAGCCGCTGATAGACGCCTGCTTTCAAATGCTCCCGTGTGTATATGTGTATGTCTGTGAAAAGCGTCACAGATGTCTCTTTACAACATGTTTTTGAAGCATTGATCATTGTAGACATATCTGTTGAGTGTGTGAACACAATGGCCAATCAAAGGTGTTTAAGAATTCACTCAACAGCGCTCAAAATTGTTGGTGGGAAATGCAGGTATCGTCACATTTTTAAAATTTCAGTACCGACTTGGTAACGAAGTGGGTACTTTTGACAACCCTAGAATAAACCAATACTTTTCAGTGACTTTGATAGGTGAAAGATGCTTGTTTGCATTCAAATGGTGTAGTTATAACGCCTGCCAGCAGGGGCTAACAAGGCCATGCTAACCAGCCAAACCATGACCCCTTGATCAAAACGCGTAACTCATGGAAGTAGAGTGTGACAAGAGCAGTTGAGAGTGTGTGTGAGATACTGCAGAATGTGAGTGACATGCGTAGATAGAGCAGCAGGCTCTGAAACCCATTTTACAGATAGGGCTCTTGGCACCGTCCAGTGGGATAGACGCACACTTCAAAGCATAATAAATTACAAAACGAATTATCACAACTGAGGGTAAGCCGAATACAACTGTCTTCTCCGTTTTTACTGCTCTGTCTCCATGGTCACAGTGACTGCAGTGAGAAGTGCTTTGTCAGTAGACGTGGCAGAGAGGAAGGTGATAGTAAGGTCTGCTTTAAGAGGATTCCTTCCAGTTTTCTCCCTCACTTTCTCATTTTGCTCCTACATACACTATCTATATTTTGGGGTTTGCACTAGGGTTCAGACTAACACGTTTTTTGATTGTCAATTAATCGGTTTGATTATTTTTTTGATTGTTTTGACAGTCCTCATTTTGCCTGATGTTGTCTTTCAAATGATGTTCAAATTGAAGTTTATAATAAATGCTATACATTGTGTGCAAAACATTTTGTAACATATAAGGTTTTGGGTTACACTTTATTTTACAATATGCGTACTTACAGTGTACTTACAGTGGACTTATCCAAGAAAGTACTGGTAATATAAGATAACTGCATGGGTTAAGGTTAGGTTTAGGGATAGGTTCAGGGTTAGTACCTAGTTATAATTCAGTTATTGTAATTGCTATAATAAGTACATAGTATGTACACTGCCGTTCATAATTTTGGGATCAGTAAGATTTTTAATGTTTTTAAAAGAAGTCCCCTATGCTCATCAAGGCTTTATTTATTTGATTAAAAATACAAAACAGTAATATTTTGAAATATTATTACAATTTAAAATAACTGTTTTCTATTTGAAAATTTTTTGTTTTGTTTTGTTTTGGTTTGGTTTGGTTCATTTCCATCGGAAATGTACATTGTTGGCCCTTTCACTCTTCTTTTTTTTTTCTTACTTGTGTTTCAGATTTTCAAAGGTGAATTTTCAAAGGTGTTTTTGTTTTGCTTTGCTTTGCTTTGCTTTTGCTATGCTTAGCTTTGCTTGTTTTGTTTCCACTGGAACTGTTCTCAACAAATGTTTCAGATAGAATTTTCAAAGGTGAATTTTCTTTTTTTTTTTTCTTTTTTTGGTCTTTTTTGCTTTGTCTCAACACTTGTGTTTCTGGTGTACTTTTTAATAATAATCAAATTAATTATAAGTAATAACCTAAAAGTTATTGTTTAGCAAAGAATAATTTTTATTTAAATAATTGCACTTCCTTTCTGTTGTGACCTGTATGTCTATTTGAAGTTTAATGACAATTTCTAATTGTTTGCTTTGCAAAATGGAAATTTGGAAGTTTTGATGTAAAGAGGCACAAAGTTATGACTAAAGCACTACTAAATATTTTTACATTGAACCATTAAACTTAGTTGAAGCATAATAAGCTAAATATTTTCAGAAGCCTCCGATCAGGAGTAGCAGTTGGAATAAAATAGCAGACAAACTGAACTGCATCAGTAAGCTCGTTTTACCCGACAGTCTTCAATCCTTTAGACATGTATGATGCTGCTGACATTTACACTAGCTTACATTTTGAGAAAGAGAACATTATGTGAATAATCTTACTTTGTTATTTTGTTAATAGCTCTTCAACACGAACCCAGTCTACTGTGTGCCTCTGTGTACATCGGTCCATTTTGTGCATGTCAAATGAATAATAAATGTATTTTCTTCTGTTTTTTTTTTTTGTTTTTTTTGTATCAGTATTTATTGATCTTTATTCATTTCAAATACAGTTTCTGAATGTTATTTACATATAAAAATAGCCTACCCATAATGTTATTCATGATTAAGTAATATCGTATTTAATGGAAACTTATTTTTTCTGTTAGTTAAGTGAGGCAAAAGAAGTTAGAATGAAGGATAAACTGAAATTCAAACTGAAATGGTTTGTTGCATTATTAGTTCCCACACTTTCGCTATGTAGACTTACTTGAACCTACTTTCTTTCCCCTTTCATTTGTCTTACCACAACCCCCAGAGGTCTCCTTGTATTTTACCCTCAGTCTCATTCAGGTGAGAAGTGTTTTGGTGCTCCTTTGTAACCCCTCTATCAGTGTTGACTCTCTCTCTTTCTTTCTCTCCCATCGTAGGAAATGATTGAGTGCATGTAGAATGCTGACATCAGATAACGTCCGCATTGGCAGTCCATGTGCGACTGCGTCTAGATTTGCATATCATTTGGAATTCAATAAATCCAAATGGACCCGTGCCCACACTGACAATAAAAGGGGCCATAAATATTATAATACTACTATTCCTGACTGATGGCTGGCAGGTCCGATTTCACTACAAAAGGCCCTTAATTGTTTAATTGATTGTTTTTGTGCGGTTATTTATCTTATCCGCTCTGCCAGGAAGTGACATCAGTCTATTTCCTGTTTAGATGATGTTTCTGTCAGTTTGTGACCTCAATCTCTAGTGTGATAAGTTGGGGAAGGGATCAGCTTCCCACTATGAGCACAGCTTGAACTCCAAATCTATTTGTGCCAAAAAACATATTCAAACCAGATGCTGATACAGTCCTGCTACATTGAATAATAAATAAGATGCGGTAGAAGTGCCACTCAAAAATGAAACAGTCTATTTCATAAGTGTGTTTTAATTTCGCTGTGATATCGTCAAGTTCTTCCCCTCTGTTGCTTCTACTCAAGATTATTTTCATGACAGGACAGAGCGTTTTCAATTACAGCATTCATGGCGTGCAACAGTGGGCCTGCAATCCACTAGCGTTACTTTTATTATTTGCTAACATTTCTAATTTCACACTTGTTAAATTTTCATGTAAAAGCCCTTTTAAGAGAGAAGCTTCAAGAGAGCGTTATGTCATTTCAAATCTCCGGGGGGACTGAGTCTTAGGGTCTTGGGATTTGTAATGGGGTGCGTGTCAGGGTTTGAGGGTGAAACGGGGTGCTGGCTTGGACCGGAGATAAATTGTAGCTTACTCAGACACTTAGGATACGCATACTTATTAGAGCCAAACACCGAAGGTGCATAGCCCCTGTTGTTATTGTAAGTTTTCTTTCTTCTTCTTCTTCCCCCCCAATGGGTGTCTATGGCAGCCATATCAACGGTACATAGGAAAATCATCAAAATTGGCACACTTATAGTGGTGGTGCTGAATAGTCATCTGACCAACTTTAGGGTCTCTAAGACCAACTCTATAGCGCCACCACCAGTTCAAAAATTCACTTTTCAAACAGTTATAACTTTTGAACCCTTTGATCAAGAAAAATTAATAGTACACCTGATTCCTCTCCTCATGTTAATCACATTCAACATCTTACATTAAGACTCCGCCCATTACAGTAGTGGACATTTTGTACAGTACGGTATTCTGATTTTTCGCTACTCCTCCTTCAAATTTTGACCAATTCTTCCCAAAATTGATGATCAGATGATTTTTGGACCAAGCCGCACAGAAATAGCTTTGTTCAAAAGTTGCAATCAAGATGTCGCAAACTTAATGATGTTGAGCCAAAATTGGTTCAGATGCTTTTTTCCATCAAAACAAATCTCAAAACCATTAGGCTGAATCCCAAATGGCACACTTCTATGCACTATTGGTCTTGTGGACTTACAGTGGCTGCCGCGTGCTCGTGTTCGTTAAGTCCATGAGACCGTAGGGTGTCCCATTTGTCAATTTTAGGTTTTAGAAGGGTGCTCACCAGCGCCCCCTTTGCGGCCGATATGCGCCTTGATGTGCACTTCTGCCGAGCCTGCACTGGTGCGAGCTCCACGGCAGACTTCTTCCCGACAGTCAAAGCGGCGTTGTCACGAAAGTGTGGACCCGTAGGAAGTTTAGGGTGCCATTTGAGATTCAGCCTTAATCTGAACCATGATCTGAGGGTCCATGCCAAATTTGGGAACAGCGCCACCTACAGGTCTTGAGATCTGAAAAATGTTTTTTTTTCTTATGTTTTTTTTTCAAAATGTTTTTTGTTCATAGCATTTGAACAGTTTATCAGAAAATCATGATCTTGGTGTCTATGGAATCATTGTTTCATGCCGAATCCGTAGATACTTATTTTTGGACAATGTTCAAATGTCATAGAACATTGACGTGATGTCAAAGTCCAGTTCAGTTCAGATCTCATCCAATAGTGTCAGTGCAGTCAAATCAATAATACAATTGAATATTAAGTTAAATTCTCATCTGAACTATTGAACCTCAGCTGAACCTCATGTCTTCCGAGTGGCACATACTAACTGTACTAATGTATCTTCCTCTTGGATTAGAAATGTGTTTTTTGTTCATTCTTTGTTCATTCTCATGGTTCATTCTCACGCGTACTTCTGAATCTGGTTTTTATGTACATTTTGTTTTTTCCCCTTCTCTTTATGTTCTTCTGGCTCCGCACTGCTATTAGTGTACCTTCTGTGCTTGGCCCTGCATCGCTGCTGACTGCTATATTTCTTTATAATTGCTATTTTACACATTTTCCAATTATAGTAAAGTTGGCATACTATGGAATAACACATTGGAAGTATGGGAGTTATGAAGTGACCAAAAATGTTCAATGTTTTGTTAGGACCAGTAGTGGCTACCTTCCTGCAGACTTCAATTCCAATCATGCTCCAACACACTTACCTGTTATTTTCAAGTAATCTTGAACACCTTGATTAGGTGGTTCAAGGGTATTTGTTTAGTGTTGGAGCTAAACTCTGCAGGATGCTAGCCCTCGAGGAGCAGGGTCTAGACACACTGGGCATTCTCCTAAACGACAAAACATCCCAAAAAGTTTGAAAACTCCTGCTTTAGGCAATATTTTAAAAAGCTGGCTGCTAAGCTGGAGTGGAGATCGGTTGAATTGGGTGCATTAGTTGGAGAGGAGTTTTGTCTAGCAATTTTAGGATGAGTTGTGATCTAGACTGAAAAGGAGATGAGTTCAAGGAAGAACTCATCTTAGGAAGGTATTGGGACATTATTATTCATATGGACAGTTTGATTATGATTGAACTCATAAAACTTTAAATCAATTCCCCAGTAGATGTGCTTGGGTCTGATTAATCAGATGAATGGCTTGGAGATGGTATGAGTCACCCTGTTTCAAATTAAAACACAAATAGACACTCTCACTCTCACACTTATCTAGTCTAGATCTCAATGAGCCACCAGTTCTTCCACCCATCTGAAAACATGACACACTCACTTCCTGTCTGATGAGTCGAGGCTAACGCCAGTGCCCGGTGTCTTTCCCTCATCAGGATGACAAATAGCTGTGAGATGATGATTTCACATATCTCTTTCCTGTATATAAATGCAGATTTCTGTGCCAGTGCAGTCTGTGACAGGAAAGGCAGGTCTCAGTATCACACCTTCAGCTACAGAAATGGATGTTGAGTGTAGTAGAGCTGTCATAATTATTACGTTGATAAGGAATGTCAACATTCCAGTGGGATGAAAGATGTTAGCTATTTGGCAAAAACAAACCATTATAGACTTTAAACCATATAAGAGACTTATATGAACATAAAAAAAAAAATAATACCGACCCAAATTTTTTTAACGGTATGTGTTAGGGCTGGGTAAAAAATATCGATTTCTCGATTTTAATCGATTCTCATTTTTACAAACCGATATCGATTCTCGATTCTCTACAATCCCAAGAATCGATTAGTCTAGTCTGTTTTCAGTTTATGAATGAATAGAACATTGTAGCGCTCTTCCCATCTAATAAATGGCAATAAGCTTTGTGCTTTGTTACTTTTGATATGAAACAAAGTCTCATATTTCAAATTCTGTCCATTTTATTACGAAATTCAAAAAATAACCGTTTTGACGCTGTTTAATGTGGCGTGACAGATGGCTGTAGCCTCAGAACAAGAGCGTACGCGAAGCGTATATGAGACCTCCTCCGCTTTAATACCAGTTACAGCGCGAAATAAACATTAATGAATACCCAAAGGTATGTTCAAAGATACAGTACAACTTACCGAAATCCTTATTCTGTTTCATGGAATAGCTCAATCAGTGTTTCAAATGCAAAAGACGTCAATAAAACAACTTGTAAGCAATGTCACGTAACGTCACATTTACCTCAGAAACCATATTCAGTGACCATAACTCGTTAGTCAGCTATAAAACTGAACTCTAGAGAATAGCATTTTGCTAAATATGCACCATATTACACATTCGTTATAATTTATAATGTTCTTCAATATTTAATGCATGTTTAAATAAATCCATCAAGTTTTTATAACAGCCACCATTTAAATAATGTATTTCAAAAAACGAATTGGAGTAGAAATATAATTACATAATTGTAAAGTTAGTATTTTAACTTTATTATTATAAAAACTTCCTTAACTTCCACTAATTTAAGTGTTTGTATACAAATCAGTTAATTTTAACCTTCAATATTATAGTAATGTAGAACTGATTCCCATGTATTGTTTACAGCATTAGTTGAGAGATTTTTTTTTTTCCTTGAGAAAATTTGCCATGTACTGTTCCTTATATATATCCAAAATAATCGATATTGAATCGAATCGAATTCAATCGAAATTGAATTGAATTGCAAGCTTGTGAATTGAAATCGAATCGAATTTTGAAATTTGTGTCAATACCCAGCCCTAGTGTGTGTATACATTGCTTATAGAAAATCATCATACCATGTGAAAACTTTACCTTTTGTCACATTACACCCTGGAAAATAAAATAAGTCGGTAACTTTTTTGAGCGGTATGTACATATTATAACCCTTATCATCAAAGTGAAAATAACATTTTAAAACATTCTGGAGGATTATAAAAAATGAATTAGTGAAATACCTGGTTTGGTGATCAGCCCCTTAGTATATCATTATAAACTTGCTCAGGTGCAACCAACCAACTTCAAGATCAAACTGATTACTTCAGAATAAATCTAGCTGTTTCTTGAAGATTCCACTGTTAGTAATGCATGGTACTACAAATAATTCAGCATGGTTGGGAAAGTGCTTTCAAAAGGCCTCCAGGATAAAGTTGTAGAAAGGCACAAGTTAGGAGAAGGCTACAAAAACTTTTCAAAGACTTTAGCTATCCATTTGAGTACTCTTCAGGGCATCATTAAGAACTGGAACGCATATGGTACCACCAACACATTGCCTAGATCAGGCTATTCATCCAAACTGGATGACCGAGCCAGGAGGACATTGATCAGAGAAGCTACCAAGAGGCCAAAGGCAACTTTGAAGGACTTACAAGGCTTTATGGCTGGGACTGGTTGGTCTGTGCATGTGACAACTATCTCACAAGCTTTACACAAAGCTGACCTTTCCTGAAAAAGTGCCACACTCAGTCTCATTTACGCTATGCAAAATAAACACCTGGAAGACTCTGATGCCATCTGGAAAAAGGTGCTATGGTTGGATGAGACCAAAATTGAACTTTTTGGACTGAACTCCAAGTGCTGTGTTTGGCAAAAAGCAAACACAGCACACCACCCAAAACACACCACACCTGCTGTGAAACATGGTGATGGCAGTATTATGTTGTGGGGGTGTTTCTCTTTAGTGGTGATTGGTCAGGATTAAAGGGAAAATGGATGCTGCCATGTACATCCAAATTCTTTAGGAGAAACTGTGTCCCTTTGCTAGACAGCTAAAAATGGCTGGTCATTCAACTTCCAACAGGAAAATTATCCTGAACATACCGCCAAAAGAACAACGCAATGGCTTAAAGGGGACATCGGATGCAAAATTCACTTTTACATGGTGTTTGGACATAAATGTGTGTTGGCAGTGTGTTTACACAACCACCCTATAATGATAAAAATCCACCTAGTGCTTTTTTTTCACTTTGAAATTTGCACAGGCCCCTCCCACGACTGTTGACGGACACTGCCGTTTTAGCATAGACCCGCCCTGAGTGAGCTGTAAACAGTCCGCCATTGTTTCGACGCCGCACAGGTGTAGACAAGAAGCAACTGAGGTGTTTTGTTGTTGGATATAAGAATGAACATAGCAGTCGTCCTTTACTCGACATCTGAGCCGCTGAAGACACAGTGGATTCATTTTGTTTTTGAAGGTAATCTACCTATATGTGTTTATGTCTGCCCTTAAAAATTTTGTTTTGCTAAAAAGTTCCTGAAGGATGGATCAGTAATTGCTCGTGATACAGCTTCACCTCCTGAAGACGTGAGTAACATTATAGTTTTTTTTATGAATATTTGCAAATCGCCTTTCCTAATAATGTGCTAGTTAGCAAGTTCCACAACGAATGTGGCTAAAGTTAAAGGCCAGTTCACACCGCACAGATAAATGCCAACAAACACATCTGTTGGAGTTTGTTGGATCAGGGCGCAGCCTCCGAAATGAGACGCAGCCACTGCAAACGTGACATTGCAGCTTGTTCATTATCAAAATAATACAGTCGAACAAACATATATGTTGTAATTTCTATTTAGAACCTTCTCACTGTAATTCATAACTGCACGTTTATAATGAACAGTGCATTAAGGTGACTGTCTTATTACAAACTGTGTACATTTTATGTAAAGATAGCATGGTAACACTACAATAAGGTTAGTTAATGACTAACAAGTAATTTTCACATGTATTTTAATTGTTCTTGAGCATTTATAACTGCATAAATAAGAATGGTGAGTTCAATGCAATACCTGCCAAATAGTATTTACAGCCCTCCTGAGGAAGATAGGGGTAGGGTGAACAGTAGCTCATTATCATTTAAAGGGACATGCACCGAAACGGCTCACTGTGAACAGAGCTGTTTTTGACAAGGTAAAAAGGACATTAAGAAATTTTAATCAAAGTATGTTATAGACTTTTCATAAAGACCTTAAAGAATCATACTAACTTGTGGAAAATTGGCATCCGATGTCCCCTTTAAGGATAGGAAGGTGAATGTCCTTGAGTGGCCAAGTCAGAGCCCTGACTAAAATCCGATAGAAAATCTGTGGATGGACGTGAAGAGAGTAGTCCATTGCCGCTCACTACAGAATTTGACTGAACTTGAGCAAGGAAAAACAGGAAAATATTCCCCAATCTAGGTGTGCAAAGCTAGTACATACATATCCAAAAAGATTGTTGGCTGTAATTAAAGCAAAAGTTGTCTCTCCGAAGTACTTTTCCAGTCCTATTATTCTAATTTTTTTAAAAATTATTATTATAAATTTTCAAAACTGTTGCCTTTTTCTTTTCTTTTTTTGTTGTAAGGCAAAATTTGTAAATAAAGCTGGAAAAGATTTTTTTTGGAAAGGGTTTTGATTTCAGGCTGTACAACAAATAAGGTAACTATTTCAAAGGGGAATGAGGATTTTCTATAGGCACTGTATATAACGGCCATTTGTAAATTTAATGTGTCTGGCTTCCAGTGTCACACACATTCACAGAAAACCGCTTACTTTCGCTTTGAAAAATAAGATGGATAGCCCTATAAAAATGACTAGTGTTGGATAGCGTTCCTCAGATAAGTTTGGAAGAATTTAATGTTGAGCTCATATTGAGACTTCTGTCGTTTGATTCCAGACTTTGGTGTCTTGGCAAATCTGAGCACAGCTTGTGCTTACAGCTCTTCTGAAACTTCAGAGGAGACATGTGAGGTTATGAGTAGTTTTTTCTCATGAAAAAAAAAAAATTAGAGAAGCAGGAGGATTAAGCAAAATGTCCATTTGATCTCCAGTTAATCACTTTGCTGTCGAGGAGAAAGAAAAACATGATTTTCTTTCTTGTAGGATATAGCTCACATGTCTTGATAGTTGTGTTTGTGTAATGTTTCAAGTCGAGTCACTGTGTTTGTTTTTTTATGATTTTATCACTTCTTGTTCACATGTATTGTTTTATACTGAGTTAATCAAACTGTATGCTTAGGATGTTATTTAGTGTGTTGAAGCTATTTGTCTCATGGGGACTGTTTGCTGGACCCCGCAGTGTAGGTGATTTCAGATTTTACTATCCCTATTGGGATATCTGATCCCCACAGTGTAGACAAATCCTGCCTCCCCACCCAACCCCACACACACACACTCACACTCTTCCTCCCCTCTTCTTTTCACGTTCACTGTCTCCCTCTCTCTTTCTGCTGCTGCTGCATTGATTTGATACACCTTGCAGTGGTTTACCACCTCCTGCACTGCAGAGCTGTCTGGATATATTCAGGAGATTCACAAAACTCACAATACACAATGTAAACACAACCTAGTAAAACTCACATATGCAGTTAGGTCTATTATACAATCTATTTGTCTGTGAAATTTTTTTTTTTATATTTTTTAAAATTATTCACTCTTTGACTAATGAGCTCTGCATATAATATTTGTTACTATATACCTATATTTCGGATATACTGTATGTCAATGTGTTTGTATGTATGCTGTGTGCACTGCGTGTCTGTGATTCTCTCTCTTTTTTTCTCTGTGAATACAAAGAGAGCAGAATCCTCTGGTTGTGGATGTCAGTCATCTGCCAGGTGTGGAAACGTGAAACCGCAGGAGTGTATGTGAGCCTTCAGTCATGTTTTGATCCTCTACCCCCACAGTAGTCAGGCCTCGGTATATGTGATCTATGATGTGTACAGTATATTTATGTCCAAGCATCATCTGATAGCATGCTACATTCAAGAACGCTCAATCATCTTTAACTGCTAATTGTAGTAAATTAGGCATTTGAAAGCCAGAATCCCTGATGCAAAGTATTATACATGAAGTCATTTTTTTCTGTAGTTTTGAAGCCATATTGCTCATGCAGCTCGTTTATGTGAGCGCACTGTTCTCGTTTGTTCAAGAAGGGCATGTTCTTTGTACAGATCTTCAGACTGATCGTAGTGTGTTATGATTCTGCGGTTCCGCGCTGTCGGCTGCGTCAGACCTCATGTTATTCGTATTTGCTACTCTCTCTCTCTCAGTTCTTTTTCTTTTTTTCTTTTTTTCTTTTTTTTATCAAATAAATTCAAAACACTGAGGCTCTGTTTGCTATCTGTCTATCATATGTAATTCAGTCAGGTCATTCGAGTGTACTATATGCTATGGAAATATTGTGTAAATTCTATGGACTAATTGGAAAGCAGTGAACCCTTGGAAATATTGCTTCACTGAGCCTGCAGTTTTTTTTTTTTTTTTTACTGTTTTACTGTAGACTACAAAGCTGCCTGAAACCCACATACTGTGGTAAAATCAATCTGCTTTGAATGAATTGCTGTATTATTGTATTTAAAAAATCACAACAATAGTAATAACATATGCTCAACTGTTGAAATGTTTGAGGCCGGTAATGTTTTTTAGTAATGTTTTTCTCTTATGCTCTCCAAGGCTACATATATGATCAAAAACACAGTAAAAACTAAAAAAAATGTCAAATATTATTATTGTTTAAAATAACTATTTTCAATTTTAAATGTAATTTATTCCTGTGATCAGAGCTGAATTTTCAGCATCATTACTCCAGTCTTCAGCGTCACATGATCCTTCAGGAACTTCTCTAATTGGCTTATTTGCTGCTCAAGAAACATTTCTGATTAATATCAATGTTGAAAACAGTTGTGCTGCTTAATATTTATATGCATTTCTTACAGGACTCTTGAATAAATAGATAAAAAAAAAACAATATATACAATATTGTGTTACTCCCTATAAAAGTAGTCTAACTAATTGCGTTATTTAGTTACTTTTTATGAAAAGTAATGCATTACATTACTTTTGCGTTACTTTTTCACATCTGTGCTGGGCTTGCTTGTTTGTTTTTTTAATAACAAAAAGTTTTTCTATTTTTGGCAAATGTTAAGGCCCTTTCACACCATAAGTAAAATGAATAAGCCTCAGGCTGAAGCAAATGCAAATTCACACCTGTACAGTAGAGGGTGCAACTCAGACAAGAAAGTTCAGCACTCCTGAATAATAAAAATAAAAAATGAAATAAGTTCACGATTTCTCTCAACATGCGGACAGGTGAGCTGTCAGTCAATAAATGGGAAATCAAAGTAACTTGCATTACTTATTTGAAAAAGTAACTCAGATATTGTGTTGTAAATTTAAAATGAATGTGTTACTTTACTAGTTACCTGGAAAAAGTAATCTGATTACGTAACTCGCATTACTTGTAATGCGTTACCCACAACACTGGTTCTGACTACTTGTTATTATGTTGCTAGGTGGTAACTAGGTTGTTTTTGATAGTTGTTAGGTAGTTAGCCCCAAGTCTCTGTGATATTCTGCCCCCAAATATGACTCCTCTTAATTAGGTCCAGGGTTGCCAGGTTTTCACAACAAAACCCGCCCAGTCGCTACTGAAAACTAGCCCAAAACGAGCCCAATCGCATTTCAAGGGGGTCCCCCGGTAAAAATCGCGTTCGGTAAAGTCTGCATTTTTGGTCGGGTTCCCCTGGTAAAACTCGCATTCCAGGGGCTAAATATCATATTATTTAGGGTTGCTTCAACCCACGGACATGAAAAACAACCCGCGGCAACACTCTTAAAGTAGCCCAATTTGGCAACACTGATAAGGTCCCGTTCGCCCCAACCCACTTGCCTTTTTTCTTGCATTTTTCATCTGTGCCAAAAATATACAGTAAATAACCAGTAATAAACAATTTATTGCCAAGCAAGATACAGTAGTTTATTTACATAGGTGTAGTAACCTTTTCATTTATTTTTCTTTCTTTTAAATCAGTGCTGTCTAGAAAACAGAGAAAAGGGGCTATGCTGTTCCCTTCATCACCCATAATGCACTGGGCTCAATCTGACTTTTTGTGAGCGTTGATACAAAATGCTGATGTCCAATCTGTAGTTTTCACAAAACTGGAAGACTTTTCAGAAGACCTTTGCTGACAAATAAACAGGAATATCTGTGTGCAAAACAGAGAAAGTATAGACATTGTTCATTTACATACTACTGTAACAATACAAGTTACCCTATAATAATTCACTTGACATCCTTGACATCCTGGCACAATAAATTCAAATTTTAAACCTGGAACTTTTCATATTTTTAGTATATCTTTTAAAAACTGGCTTTTACGACTCGCAGAAAAGCCTGTGATCAACAGGAAACCGCTTCAGCCGGGTCTGTGGCTCAATTTTTTTCTCTCGTGCGCATAGATCTTCTGTTTGAGTAGCGGTAGGAGGGAAAGATGGGCTAGATCGTGTGAGAGGGGGAGAAATAGAGGGCTAGCAGGAAGAGAAGGACAGGTTATAATGACTTGAGGAAAATATAATGTAATTCTGTCTTGCAATGAAGTGTTCTGTCAGCTTCATGACAAAGGCTACATCCTTTTCTTTTCATATCCTCTCCACCCTCTCGTGCCCTCACCCCTCCTCTTCTCCAAATCTCTTTTTTCCTCTCCATTTTCTCCTCTCCTCACCCGCTCCCCTCCTCTCTTGCTCTCTCGATTGGCTTATTGAGGTTGTACAGCAGCACCTGATGGCATTTGAGATTCTCCTTTATTCTTGTTGAGCTACTTGTCAGCTTACTTTGTGTGTGTGTGTTGACTATTAAACTAGCCACTAGAGAATGACATTTACTGCAAATGAACTGTTCCTCTGACACATGTCGTTGTTTAATGAACTGGTGATATGTATTGACACAGAGGCTTAGTCCTTAGGTGGGTGTGTATGTGAGTAAAATGACACTTTATCGTGTATCTTTATGTGTGTGTGTGTCTGTATGCCGTTGAAACTGTAATTTGAGTGGGTAGGATGTGTTTGTGTTTGCATTGTAGGTCTATATGCTGACAGGTTGTACCTAAATACACACAGGGCGTGATAATAGTCTTTACTGCACGGATAATGCGTCTGGCAGCAAACATACACTGTAATTGCTGAGGTGGAGGCATGGAAATTAACTTTATTTGAGTCTTTTTTTTCTTCATTTTAGGATTTTTAATTATATTTTTATCTTTTCTCAGAGGCTGCAAGTGTCTGTTCTCCACATTAAAAGATCTTTTAATGGCCATCTGTAGTAATGCAATCATCTAAACACACAAACTGTGCCAATTTTGGCAATTTTTTTTGCTTTCAAAGTGCTCCTGGCTTTGTGCTGTCTGCACTTTACATGACAGAGACTCATTATTGTTGATTAGACTGATGTGGATGTTGAACACAAGATTCATTACAATTAGGTATGCTAATGAACATGCACAGTTTCTCTTTTATGCACACGCTGGCATCCTTCAGGATTTTGTAATGTTGTCGTGACACAGGAGACAATTATTTTTGAATGCAGAACTTGTGGAGCTCTTTGTCTAGTTCATCAGTCTTTACAGTGACATGACATTCATCCACAATTCATGTTCCCATCATATGTGTTAGTAGAATATTGGTCTTAAAGGCACAGTGTGTAGAATTTTCACTGCTAGAGGTCGCCTATTTAAAACAAAGGCGTAGCTTGATGATGCTGAGTTTGAGCATGGAATCTTGGGAGATGTGGTCTTCACCTCACAGCTGGTGGAAAAGAATCAGGACGGGACTCGGGCAGAAATCATGTTCATGTATGAGATTATTAACGTTACTTTAGTATGAAGCAGAGCAGAACTGAAGCAGAGAAATGAAGCAGAGTAGAGCTGAACGAGGCCACTGGAGAGATTGTTAATGAGAGACGATCGTGACACACGGCTCAAGAGCAGCGGAACTTTTATTATGCCACAGTCGCCGCTTCCACTTCTTCCGGTCAAGTGTATATGGTAATGCAGCGCTGTTTTTTCATTTTAAATACATTTGAGTGTGTTGCTGCCGAACAAACGCTGTGAGACACTTGTTGCACACTGCAGTAAGCTAGATCGATTTTAGAATATCATATTAATAAATGCTGGATGGCTTGTGCTGATAAATGGCATGCAATTAAATACAAACATGCTGGAAAAAATGCTGTATTACTGTTACTAAAAATAAAGCTGCATCTGATTATGCTGTTTTAGCTACTTGACAAAATAGTGTTTTTTTCTGAGACATGGTGCTCGCGGAAAATCAAGAAAACTAGATTTAAAGGGGACCTATTATGCCCCATTTTACAAGATGTAAAATAAGTCTCTGATGTCTCCAGAGTGTGTCTGTGAAGTTTTAGCTCAAAATACCCCACAGATAATTTTTTATAGCATGTTGAAATTGCCACTTTTTGGGGTTGAGCAAAAATGCGCCGTTTCAGTGTGTGCCCTTTAAATGCAAATGAGCTGCTGCGCTCGGCCTAACAGGGCGGAGCTTCAAGAGCTGATTCTCCGGTGTCAGGATTCAGTCAGGACACACTATAATGTCAGAAACTGCGAATACATGCTGCATGGATATAGAACAGGTATAGTTTAGTTCAATTACAGTTATAACTTATATTGTCTTCTTCCACTATATTAGTACAAGCCTGTTGTACCGGACCCCGTCCGAATGATGGCCAAAACTTTACAGATGACTTTTATAACATTTATTGTACTTCACACAAAAGATGAAGCGTCCATTTTCACTCTAAAAAAATCACTGTAAGAGCTTAATAAAACACAGTGCAAGTGTGCATTAAAACATTATCTATAAACTCTCTCTCTCTTGTATTATCATCAACATACATAGCGAAGTACACAGAAACACTCGTTACAACTAACAGTAAACAAATATATAAAGACCTTATGCCTTTTCGGGTGGTGCTTAATGAACTGGTAAACTTTATATCCGTAAATCAACTCCGATGAACTGTAATAAAGTGCTCTCACCTTCATTACTGCCGTATCCAGTATCACTCTAGAGGCTGTAAGCTGGATCATGAACAGTTTACTGATCTATCCTTGAGTAACAAATTTTTAGCACAACCTCTGTTTTGTATTGTCCCTTTGTATTGACATTCGTTCACAAAGCAGTCCGGTGTGAAATGATTCGCGCAGACATAAACAAATTTCGGTAGAGTTGAGGGAGCATTTTCTTCAAAAACAAAATGAATCCACCTCGTCTTCAGCGGCTCAGATTTCGGGAGTAAATGGAGAGAGCTATGTAATCCATCCAGCTACAGAACACCTAAAACACTTGGGAGACATTCTCGTCAGTGCAGCAATGGCGGACTGTGTAAACTCGCTGTGAACTCGCTCAGGGCTGTTCTATGTTAAAATGGCAGTGTCTGTCAACATTAGTGGGCGGGGCCTGTGGCTAATGTGATGTCACATTGCCTGGGATCTGGAAACAGCTTGCTTATGATTTATGGGGATTGAAAAAAAAAGGAGTGGTTGGATTTTTATCATTATAGGGTGGTTGTGTACACACACTGCCAACACACATTTATAGCCAAACACCATGCAAAAGTGAATTTTGCATAATAGGTCCCCTTTAAACAATAAGACTAAATGTGTTGAGCTATATAACAATAATTAATTTTCTGTCTATAAATGTAACCAAACAGTTGTTCCCTGTCTAATAAAATATGTAATATATTAAAGCATCTTTGGTGTTTTCCAAATGGGAACATTTGGGATAATGTACGTCAACAAAATATATAACACTGTTCTAGTGGTTTTTGGATATTTTAATCCAAAAATAGTACATATTGCGCCTTTAATATATAATGTTGAGCTCACACTTTTGAAAGATGGAAATCATATCAGTTAGTTTTCTGTTTCCACAATATATGTAAACCAGCCAAGCACAACTTTCTCATTCATATCCTCCAATATGATGATAAATATGAACACCAGTTTGGATGCCTCTGATTCTACACTATCTACAGTACAGGATCTTAATCAAAGTTTGTTAAATTGTGCAGGGTCAGGTTTAAGAAAAATGCATCAGCGGAATGTGAAAAGGTGAATTGAATTATATTGAACTGAAATTGTGTTGGTTAACTCATTGTGATTGTTAAAGACCCCCTGTGCTTGTCTATGTGGTGTTTTTAATATGCTTTAAGACAAACCATGTGCAAATTCATATTGCTAAGTATTTTCTACTTAAAACTGCAGTGAACCAAAGACAGTCTCAAAAACACGGTTTGAAATCGCTGGTGTTTCTTACGTCACAGACTACCTTGTTAACCAATCATGTCAGCCTGCAGGTGGGTTTTAGTATGTCATTAACTATAACCGCTCTGAAGCAGGGGAGTCTCGAGAGAAGCCAGGTTATCCCGCTATATTTTTCTGTTGATATGAAAAATCGTGTACATTTAGCAATATAGCGGGTGAATTATGTGTATGATGTTTATTACGATGTTATGATGAACAATATGCCTTTTTCCACTGATGTTCTGAGTTGTTCAAAGCGTTTCTAAGGATAATGATTTTTAGAAGGCAGCTATCTGACTGAGATGGCGAACGGGAACATAGTTTGTGTAGCATTAGAAACACATTATTAGCTGTTTGATAACGTAGTCAAGCAAAAGGCTAATCATATCAATTACTGTTATTTGTTTGACGTTGTAGAGAGCGATACATAAAACGCATTACCATTCTGATATATCGACTTTGTATACGAGCCTGTATAATCCACTCTTCCACTTCTTTCTCTGAATCAATTTCTGGTTCAAACACATATGACTGAATTAAACCAGTATTTCCATTTGCCATTGTGCAGCATTTACTATAGTAAAGTTGAACAAGTGCAAACTGAGCTCTGTTCCTCAGAAAAATCCTTCAGGTCCTGCAGATTCTTTGATTTTCCAGCATCTTTTGCATATTTGAACCCTTTCCAGCAGTGACTGTATGATATTGAGATCCATCTTTTCACACTGAGGACAACTGAGGGACTCAAACACAAATATTAAAAAAGGTTCAAACATTCACTGATGCTCCAGAAGGAAACACGATGCATTTTTTTGTCTTCTGGGAAACATCTAAGTATCTTCTGTAGCTTCCAAAGGGCAGTACTAAATGAAAAAAAAAAAATCTTTAAACAAAATTAAAAAAAAAAAAACTTGCACATCGTTATCTTGCTCAAAGGTTTTCACCCCTGCTCTTAATGCATCGTGTTTCCTTCTGGAGCATCTGTGAATGTTTGAACCTTTTTTAATAGTTGTGTTTGAGTCCCTCAATTGTCCTCAGTGTGAAAATATGGATATCAAAATCATACAGTCACAGATTTTGCAGATTCTGCAAGGGCTATGTAAACTTTAAGCTCAACTGTACATACACAATTTACATCTGTGAGTGTGTATGGCTTTTGTGTACAATGTGCACAGAAATGTTTGTTCACTAATGGTCAAAAGTTTGGGCTTGTTAAGATTTTTTTTAATGTTTTTGAAAAAAGTTTGTTATGCTCCCCAAGGCTGCATTTTTATTTGATCAAAAATTCAATGAATACAGCAATATTGTGAAATATTATTGCAATCGATTTGAAAAAACAGTTTTCATTTGAATATATTTTAAAATGGAATGTATTCCTGTGATGCAAAGTTGAATTGTCAGCAACCATTTCTCCAATCTTAAAAAAAAAAAAAAATCTCACTGACCCCAAACTTTTAAATGGAAGTGTATGAATAGCATGTTAAAATTTGGTGTGAATACTCACATTTTATTAAGAAATATTATGGGTATTTCTTCATTTTTTTTCTTTCTCTAATTGAAATGTTTCAAGCAAAACGTGTTTGTGGAAATATGTGGAAATGTATTTTAATTGGTAATTATTTTATGTTTTTCCCTGAGTCCAGTTTCATTGTTTGTACCATTATGGCCCTTTAACAAACAAAAGCTAGTTTCTCATTTGCATCATCCTCCATGAAGTGACAATTTTTATATGAAAACAGTAGCATGAAAGTAATTAAATATTAACAAATTATTTATATATTAACAAATAATTTTATATTTAATATTAAGTTATTAACCAGCTCCAATAACTTTTAATAAAAATAATACATAAAATAAATATACAAATTTTATAGTATTTTACATTATACTTTTGGTGCCTTTTAAGCACTGATATTTGTAATATTGTAATTTTTCTTTGTTTTGCTGAAAAGGTCACACTAATGAAATGTGATATAACGATGTAGCATGATTCTAAGGCTTTTCTATGCTTTTCCCCCATCTCTTTCTAACCGGTTTGGACACATTCACAGATATTGAGGCTGACACAGAGACCACAACAATTCTGTCACCTGTGAAAAAAAAGTAGTGTTGCTTTGTAGGACACTGCAGAGCCAGACTACCCAGGAGAAACAAAGAGGTGGGGAGGTTAAACGAACAGACAGAGCTCAAATGGAAGCCATGGACACACAAGGTTACAGAGGCCTTGATATGAAACGCTAATATGCAAACACACACACACAGGAGGTGCTAAAGGTGTGATGGGGTCTGGAGCGTGGTGTGTGGTTTATTTTTAATGAGACACTTCTGTCATGTTTATTTATTCATCTCTCTGCTTAATTAATACAGCATAACACACACATGTGCTGACAAAGTATGTGTGTTAGCATGCTACCTCCATTTATAATTAGGAAGGCAATACTGTGGAGGCCAACCCTGGAAGAAAGCTCTTTATCTGAAGTATCTTTTTGAATTAAATGAAGTATTTTCCATTACAGATACTCCCAGATCATTAGCATTATCCGATATGAAATCCAAGAGAGAATTTCAAGCATATCACCTCAATTTACTTGCATCTTCTCAGAACTGTCAGGCTTAAATCAAATAATTACACATCATCCAGCCCGTGTGTGTATTTATGACTGGTGTTTGTGTGACCTCGCCATGAGGCCTCAAATCCCAGATATTCATTATCATATATATGGACTGATGGTGCGGGGAATATTCTAGAAGGCTTTCAGAAAGCTCACCTGTCCTTCCTCTTCACTTACAGTGATTAAAAAGCCATCTCTTCCCTTCTCATCTAATATTCCTCATGATTGACGGCCCACTGTCCTTTATGAGGGTGGAAATCGTGGACGTGCGTTAATGAAAATGGAGTCCGTCGGTTTGCATGATGAAACGGGCTTAATGTGAACGCTCGCTAACAAGGCCTTGTGTGTTTTAAAGGTGAAAGGCGAAGGCAGGGGGCAGGAAAAATAATAACAGTCGTATTTAGATGTTGGATTCAAGGATTAGTCATATTTGCATAAAGCTGTACGTCTGCTGGGCGAATAGTGTAAGGTTTTATGGCGTGGATGGGTAGCTAACGCTTTCTCAATGTTTCGAGGTGTTGCCTTTGGTGAAATACGGAAGTCGTTGACATGCTCTGTAGCTTTTCTTATGAATGTGATTAAATATTTTACTTGCACTGGGAGTTCTGAGTGGATTTCATTGGATTTCAAGGGCTGTTAGAGATGAGCTCCACCCAGTTCCATATTTGGACCCGTGTATGTGTGTGTGTGTGTGTGTGCGTGCGTGCGTGTGACACAAATGAAGATGAAGGCGACAAAAGAAGGGTTTTAATTTGTGCTTGAGGGGTTAGTTGGGATTTAATGGTTGAGTACGGGTTAAATCGTGTGTGTGTGTGTGCATGAACGTGGCCTAAATTAACTGAATTAATAGGTTTGGCTCCTAAAATCACTGTGACATTGGTGTGTTGATAATTATATTGAGTAAAGAGGGACATGAAGATATTTTTGACATAGTATCCATGATAAAAAAGTAAACTTTTTATAAAATTCTACTTAAAATGCAATTGTCATGTTCTTAGAAATTTACTTAATGTACTTGAAAAAAACACATTTTTTCAAGAAAAAAACTTCAGTGAAAAATGTGGTATGTGGTTTATGTGGTATAAAGTAAAAATGAATGTTTTTCTTGTACCTTGAATACATGTAAATGTACATATCTTGATCATTAATTTCAAAAATTATACGTTCAAAAATGCTCTGATATTTATGAGGTTACATTACATTTTACAAACATGTCAAAACACATTTACATTTTACATAACTTTTTCATGTCAAAAAATGGTGAAATTATTGACTATTGATGTGGGTGTTTATATATATATATATATATATATATAATAAATTTGATGTCTTTGACAATTTTGTCTCTATGCCCCCCAACATCCCCCCATCCCCCGCCAGAAAAAAATAAAATGAATTTTAATTCATAAATTAAAAACATGATCATTATAGAAGAGGTGTGTTCAAGTCATTGCATGTATGAATTGCTTTTTTTAATGCATTTTGAATAAATTAATAGATCCGGGTTAAAAAAGCGAGAGAATCGTGTCGTTGACCCTCATATGCATGTTGTGCATGTTCGAGTTTGTCTGGGCCCAATCCCCCATTCATCTGAATATTTGCAGACAGAGGCAGAATATGAATCATTTCTCCTCACTGCAATTAGCCTGAAATATGTAGGTCCTTAGTGTGTGTATGTGTGTGTGTGTTCTTTGAAAGGGTGAGGCAGGCTTAATGTAACTGAACTCATGTAAAAACATGTGGAGAAATGCACTGTAAAACATGCTGACAAGGTCAAACTAAAAATTGTATATCATTTTATAAATAAAATTGTCTTGTGTTTGAATTTAGATCATTCTTTTAAAGGGGTCATGACATGTTCTGTTCTGTTTGAACAAAAATATCTGCAAAGTTACGACGCTCACAGTTCAATGCAAAGGGAGATATTTTCTTTTACAGAAATCACTTTTTAAGGACTTCAACAAATGGCTGGTAGGGACTACAACAAGCTTCTTCCCGGGTTGGTGACATCACTAACCCCAAAATTTACATAAACCCTGCCCCCGAGAACACGCAACAAAGGGGATGAGGCTATGTTGGGCTGCTTTAGAGAAGAAGAAGAGTTGTTGTAGTAGAGTGTTGTTGACATGCATGTCATTTTACGCTGGACTGCTTCACAAACGAGGGTCAATTCAATGCTGGATTTGCACGACTGATTAACATGACGACACATGCTAGTCGATGAGTTGAATCAACTCCACAGCAACTACATAAATTTATCCACTAACCATTCAGAAACGTCCAGTTGCATTCTAGAAGTCGTAACTTCTTCCTGAGTCTCTCCATCAGTGTCGACTCCGGTTTGAACAATGTAAGGCTGAACACCGTTACTGACAATCGTCATTTTGGCTGCGTGAGATTCTCCAGTTTTGTTGTTGATGAGCAACCGAAGTGTGAGCTGTTAAAGCTCCGCCCTCTTCTGGAAAGGGGGCCGGGAGCAGCAGCTCATTTGCATTTAAAGGGACACACAAAAACGGCGTGTTTTTGCTCACACCCAAAAAGGGGCAAATTTGACAAGCTATAAGAAATGATCTGTGGGGTATTTTGAGCTGAAACTTCACACACATTCTGGAGACACCAGAGACTTATATTACATCTTGTAAAAGGGGCATTATAGGTCCTCTTTAAGGGACTGCTCCTTTAAGGCTTGTCAGTCCACGCCCGCTGTTATGATTGGCTAACGTCATTGCATAGGAAACAGTATCAACGTCCACTCGCTATTGCCTGTGAGTAGGTGTTTTGAAAACATTATCCATATGAAACAGTCATTTACAGACAAAGCATTATAAATGCTTTGTTTATAATGAGGAGGACAATTTAAGCTATGAAACTTGCAGGATGTTTTAATGGTACAGAGACCTCTTATATGTCAAGAGATCAAGGCAAATTTGATTTCTCGTGTCATGACCCCTTTAACATAACCTTGTTGGTCTGCTTTTATTGTTGAGTGGACCAAATGTAGGTATAGATGTCTCCAAGCACTCAAACCTATCAGACCACTTACTCGAAACCCAAGAAAGACAGAGAGACACATGATGGATCAATTTAACCCTCATGTTGCATTTGTAGTCTGATACCTTAACGGCTCTGAATATCTACAAAAACATACTTAAGGTCAAATCGAACCCAAACATAAGCAATGCTAATATATTGGATGCCATTTCTGGAAAGAGCATGTTTTCTTTGTGACACATCAAATCATTGGGTTAAAGGATCAATGATGCCAATCAAACTGGATTTCACTGGGTCAGAGGAAAACACTAATCTAACCAGAAAGGAAATTATAGTAATAAAGGCTTACTATAAATTGTCAATTAATTAATTAGTGTTTTAATTATTTTTATTTAGATTAAGTTTTATGAATTAAACCGCTCCGAAAACATACCTTATCACTAGAAAAAAAATTACCATTAAATGATTAAACCATTATTCATGAATGTATAATGCAATCATGTAAGATTTCTTCTTATATAGACCATTTTTGGCATAAAAGGTTCTTTAAAATTGAGTCAAGAAGCCTATGGTTCTATATAGAACCCCATTGAACTTTTTTTTTTTAATGGGGCAACTTTTTTCTCTAAGGGTGTGGACTGAAGCTTCCAAACTTCAAAAAGGATGCAAAAGTGTCATAAAAATATCATCAAAGTTGAACTTGAGAACTGGATTAATCTGATTCATGAACGAATCATTCAGAACTGGATCTGGTTTATTGAAAAGATCTGCTTTCTTAAATTGGACATCACTATTTAACTCATGAACTCTCAATGAACTCTTATGATAAAATATAAAGAAATTCAAATGACCCTGAAGAAAAGAGTCTGTAAACATCCTTTTGTTGTTATCCAACCTATATGCTGCTTACGTGACTGTGTAGACTGTCCTCCAAAAAAAAGCACCTTATTACGACCTATATTTACGTTTTAAAGTCATGCGCCCTCTAGCAGGCGTAAAAAATAATGACAGTGACGTATTACGTCTGACGTCATGAAATGACGTATGACCGTCGTTACCAATCAAAATGCGTGTTCATTTAAATGCAATGTGTGGACTTTTTACACCATTTGTCCTATTTCCATTTAGCAAAACTCTTTTTTTTTTTTTATTAACGACTACACCCACCCCACCTCTAAACCTACCCTTAGTCATTTATAGTGCATATACACTTTATGAGCACATGCGTTCCCTGGGATCGAACCCACGATCGCATGATCACATGATTGCATATTGTTATATATTGCAAAGCTCTGCCAATTGAGCTACGCGAAACCCGAAATATGACGCAGATAAAAGGAAACAATGCATTAAAATGAAAGTGTCCTGTTGTCGACAGGGGTGCAACTTTCGTAAGCGTTCCAATATGTCGTATTTCAGGGAAGTGACAAACGAACTATATAGGCGTATTGGTTAGAGAACATGTTGGACTGTATAATGCTAGAAAAACAATCTACCAAACTGCCAGTCAACAGGGATGATGTGTGTTAAAGATCCAGTGTGGGACAGTGTTGTGTTTTCCAAAGACGGTTTAGGTTCTGCCTCTGCTGTGTTTTGTTCCCTTGAGAGAAAAGGAAGTTCCCGCCTCATCTTCAGACTGAGCCAGGAAGTGGAAAAGCCCTCTGGGCTTTACAGGAAATGGGCAAAGCTGTTACCATAGCAACACAGTTCTGCCTTATTAGTGCAGAAATAAATGAATCTACAGGAAATCAGGGTGAATTCCCAAATCTACCAATTCTGGTAACATTTTTTTTTTTTTTTAAATCTCCCTGGTTTTTTTCTTTTTCTTTTTTTTAACTTTCATCTCAGTTTCAGATCTCTTTCCTTTCCCATAATGCTTTCCCCCCATCCTTGTTTTGGCTAAAATGTAGTTGTACACTTATATATACACCGGTATGTTGTAGAGGCCGATATGCTGATGGAAATCCGGCAGCGTCATGCTCTGACGAGCAGCTGCATGTTTAATAAAGTCTGTGTGATGTGTTTGTACTGCTGGGTGAACACTGATTCAGGCCTCTGTTGTTTATGTCCACACAAATCCTAAAGGATTCTGAGTGGAAAAAGGAAGAGAAAAGGAGAAACGAGAGGCTTTTGCCACTGGATGGCATCAGTCGATTTGAGTCGCTTGTTTCTTTGCTGTCTCTGGATTTAGTTCAATGAGTGAATCCTTCTTGAATGTTCTTATGGTCTGTGAATATGAGTTTGAGTTACAGATACTGCATTGATGCAGGTATTAATTGATTTATGAGGTAGTTTTAAACTTTGGAATAGCTTGTGGCAAATTTGACTGGAAGGAAGTGCTCTTATCTTTCTTTCTTGTTGAGTAGTTAATGAATTTTTTTTTGACGTTTGCTATGTCGTCTCATTTTAGAGATTGGACTTTTATTGGAAGGCATCTGCATGCGTGTATAGGTGTGTAAGACTCCCCTGTGAGCGGCAGAATGGAAACAAAGGTGAAAAAAAGAAAAGAAAACTGCAGTATTGAGTGTCAAAAGCTTCTGCAGTGTCCTGAGAGACATGTCCAAATCGCAGTGGAAAACCTCTTCACCTTACTAAGGGCAGAGTTAACATTCAGAGAAAAGAATCTCACAACCCAGACTGGATAAACCTACAGCAACATTTTTGCAAAATGATATTATGTGGGTTCTTGCATGTTTCATGACACTTTCAAAGTGAAATGTCCAGTGAGTGTCTCTAAAATAACGTTCAGTTTTATCCAAAGCAGCACTTCAACGTGGCAAAGTTTTATTACATTGGTTGTTGCATGTATCACGGCGGTTCAGAAATTAAATGCCCGGTGAGTGGCAGAAAAATGTTAATGCTCTATCGCATTTTAAAGGGGTCCATTTATGCCCCTTTTTACAAGTCTCAGATGTCCCCAGAATGTATCTGTGAAGTTTCAGCTCACAGATCATTTATTATATGATGTTGTAAATGCCCATTTTTGAGTGAAAGCAAAAGCATGTGCATGTATCTTTAAATGCAAATGAGCTGCTGCTCCCCACCCCACTTTCCAGAGGAGGGCGGAGCCTGTACAGCTTGTGCCTCGAAATAATGCTCTACCAAAAACAAAACATCTGTTTGGTTTTGATTATCTTTATCGCGGTCTCGCTTACGTGACATTACAGTTTTTCATCATCATAAAAGTTAATTATCTGCTTGCGTTTTAAAGCCATATCCATCTAAACTTCTGATATATGGTTTTCTGAGCGCACACATCCGAAGCACGCACACAGAAAGCTGCCTGTCAGATGTCACGTCCTGTGAGTATTAAAGTAAGTTCTCTTTTATGTCTTATTGCATTTAAACTGTCAAATACACACAAGATTATATCAAAAACACACAAAGTTCACATAAACACGGTCGGTTACGTCTGTGAACGTAAACAGCAAGTAAAGAAATCACATGTGTATATTCTGTGTATTAAAGTGACAGCAGCGTAATATACAGTACCTACTGCTGTTAATATGAACCAAACAACAAAAGAAAAACAGAAAATCACTCACTGCTCTTGATTAAATAACTTCAGTAGCTTTAATAAGAGTGCATTTCTTACAATGCTGGTGTTAAATGCTCTGGCAAGGATATAAACATTGCGGACTGTGTACAGCTCACTGAGGGCGGAGTCCGTCAGCAGTCATGGGTGGGGCCTAATCAATGTGACATCACAAAAGGTAGAATCTGCAAACGACTTGTTCTGAGACACTGCTTATGATTTATGGGGATTAAAAAAAGAGGAGTGGGTGGATTTTTACCATTGTAGGGTGGTTGTGTACATATACTGCTGACACATTTATGTTTAAACACTAAGTAAAAGTGAATTTTGCATAATAGGTCCCCTTTAAAACAATGCACCACCTACACGAAACCCTAAACCTAACCAAAAGTATTATTAACAACAGCAAACATGAGATTAAAACACATTTGCTGAAGCAACTGTGCCAATTTATCTTGCTTTTACCGTGACTCATGTTTCACAGGACAGAGCATTTTTAGAAAAAAATGAATGGTAGAAATCGTAACGTTTAGTATAACTGCTATAAGTACAGGTCTTGTACTTAACCACCTTTAGCTGGTGTGTTGCTGGACCAATATGGTTTTCTTACCAGCTTTAACCAGCAAATGACCATCTAATGACCTGTTTGAACAGGCTAATGAATACCAGATAGAAACCAACTAGTGGCCAGTTTAATAACCAGAATTGTCCCAATAGTAACTTTATGGTTGTAGTCTATTGCAAACTTTGTGAAATCTGCAAAAAACAGAGTTGAAAAGTATTGTTTTTTCTATCCTCATTTGTTTTTGACTTTGATTTTTGTGGTCACACAAAAAAATAAGCCTCTAAAGCCCCCAAATTTGTGGATGCTCAAATGCTTGTGTAAAACCACAGACAGAAAAAATTAAACATTCATAAAGCCAAGCACATCTGTACAAACATGCACATCTTCTGAGCTTCTTTTGCAAGTTCATCCACGCAGCAAGAGCGAGTTCAGAGATAAATTGTAATTCTGCATTGCTTTTTCTCCTCATACATCCCTTTGTTTAGCCGTCTTTATGTCTGAGTAAGCATTTGGTCCAATCATTTGTGCATATGCAAAGCCAGCATCGCTCTCATCTTCTCGCATGCCAAACTGCAAAACTTCAAAGAGCCCGTCTCAAGCCCAGTGATGCAGAATGCTGTTTCTCTCTGTCTCTGACCGGTTCTGACGGCTTCCCTATAACTTTCCCTTATCCTCAAATGCTGAACCTCCCATGCGCATTCTCTCCTCTTTCTCACACACGTTCACTTTCTCCAGTTGTGATCAAAGTGCAGGTCGGGATGTAGTTCCTCTGGAGCCTTGATCAATAGCTGTTGCACATGAAGAAAGAAAGAATGGATTGGAGGAAAAGGAGAGAGACAGAGAGCGGATGGATTTCTCTTTGTGTCCTACTTTGTATGTATTGGCATGGGCTATGTGGGTCTCCTCTAAGATTTTAGAGTCTGTTTAAAACGTTGAAGACAACGTCCATTTGTATTGCACAAGATTGTGGATGTATGGATATATTGCTGTTCCTATCGCTTTTCAGAAGTAGGCCGATTTTAGGGTGTCCTGAGCAGTGGTCGCATTAACCGAATATTTTAAAAATAAAAATGTGAATGAAAACAAACACTATTAAATGTCGCCTTGAAATTAAATTATGAAAATTAAAATGACAGGTAATAATATATTATGACAGAATTTTTACGGAAAGTCTAACCATGACAATCAAGTGGCCAGAGCCATTTTTTAGCATTGTTTAAGCATTTTGAAGAATTTATCATGAGACCATGCTTATGATTTTCATAATGATTAACATGTTTTAGTCATTTGTGCAAAATGTAGATTTAAATAAAATTAAATAAAATTACTACTATGCATAATGAGTATGATCTGATACCTTACATGGATTCTGAAATATATAGGCTAGTTTTTCAATTATATATTTTTTTTATGTATGGTCATGTTGTGTACTTTTATGTGAAAATAAAAGTAATACTTTAGAATATAATTTCTATGATGGTATTTATGAATAAGATTTTATAATATAAAATTTTGTTCATCCACTCATTCGTATGGATACTGGAGCCGTATATATATATTTTTTCATATATATACACACATCATCTTCTGTCCCGCAATTGTAATTACTGCTGCAAAGTACATTTATTGCTTATGTTCATTAAAAAGTCTGTTTAAAAGCACCTATTATTCCAGGGTCCAAAATTAACTCTGTGCCAAATTCAAGTTAAAATGTAACCTTGCTGTGTAAACAAGTGGATTTAATGACCATTTGGCTGGCAACTTTATTAGGAACTGCAAAATAATGATTTTATTTTTATTTTTTTCAAATACCAGGCCTTGCTGTTTTTGCATAAGTGATATGACCGAATCAAATTAAAGACATACAAGTGCTCTACTAAAATGTTGCTTTGCCTTGCATGACACAAATACATTCTTGGCTCTGATTATGAGAAATACAGTGTCATGGCTAATAATAAATATTTATGAAGGTTTATTTATTTAATTTTATATTTAATTTTACAAACCCGATTCCAAAAAAGTTGGGACACTGTACAAATTGTGAATAAAAAAGGAATGCAATAATTTACAAATCTCTTAAACTTATATTTTATTCACAATAGAATATAGATAACATATCAAATGTTGAAAGTGAGACATTTTGAAATGTCATGCCAAATATTGGCTCATTTTGGATTTCATGAGAGCTACACATTCCAAAAAAGTTGGGACAGGTAGCAATAAGAGGCCGGAAAAGTTAAATGTACATATAAGGAACAGCTGGAGGACCAATCTGCAACTTATTAGGTCAATTGGCAACATGATTGGGTATAAAAAGAGCCTCTCAGAGTGGCAGTGTCTCTCAGAAGTCAAGATGGGCAGAGGATCACCAATTCCCCCAATGCTGTGGCGAAAAATAGTGGAGCAATATCAGAAAGGAGTTTCTCAGAGAAAAATTGCAAAGAGTTTGAAGTTATCATCATCTACAGTGCATAATATCATCCAAAGATTCAGAGAATCTGGAACAATCTCTGTGCGTAAGGGTCAAGGCCGGAAAACCATACTGGATGCCCGTGATCTTCGGGCCCTTAGATGACTCTGCATCACATACAGGAATGCTACTGTAATGGAAATCACAACATGGGCTCAGGAATACTTCCAGAAAACATTGTCGGTGAACACAATCCACCGTGCCATTCGCGTTGCCGGCTAAAACTCTATAGGTCAAAAAATAAGCCATATCTAAACATGATCCAGAAGTGCAGGCGTTTTTTCTGGGCCAAGGCTCATTTAAAATGGACTGTGGCAAAGTGGAAAACTGTTCTGTGGTCAGACGAATCAAAATTTGAAGTTCTTTTTGGAAAACTGGGACGCCATGTCATCCGGACTAAAGAGGACAAGGACAACCCAAGTTGTTATCAGCGCTCAGTTCAGAAGCCTGCATCTCTGATGGTATGGGGTTGCATGAGTGCGTGTGGCATGGGCAGCTTACACATCTGGAAAGGCACCATCAATGCTGAAAGGTATATCTAAGTTCTAGAACAACATATGCTCCCATCCAGACGTCGTCTCTTTCAGGAAAGACCTTGCATTTTCCAACATGACGATGCCAGACCACATACTGCATCAATTACAACATCATGGCTGCGTAGAAGAAGGATCCGGGTACTGAAATGGCCAGCCTGCAGTCCAGATCTTTCACCCATAGAAAACATTTGGCGCATCATAAAGAGGAAGATGCGACAAAGAAGACCTAAGACAGTTGAGCAACTAGAAGCCTGTATTAGACAAGAATGGGACAACATTCCTATTCCTAAACTTGAGCAACTTGTCTCCTCAGTCCCCAGACGTTTGCAGACTGTTATAAAAAGAAGAGGGGATGCCACACAGTGGTAAACATGGCCTTGTCCCAACTTTTTTGAGATGTGTTGATGCCATGAAATTTAAAATCAACTTATTTTTCCCTTAAAATGATACATTTTCTCAGTTTAAACATTTGATATGTCATCTATGTTGTATTCTGAATAAAATATTGAAATTTGAAACTTCCACATCATTGCATTCCTTTTTTATTCACAATTTGTACAGTGTCCCAACTTTTTTGGAATCGGGTTTGTATATTTATTTTATATTTCATTTTTTTTTTTTTCGACTTGGTTGCCCATCCCAAGATGGCACTAATGCCACCGTTTTATAATATTTTTTCAGACAATTGAATTCCATTTTTATATCAGTTACTATTTTAACCCACATGTAAAATAAGGGGTATGAACCAGCACAAAACATGAATACCCAGACTCGCAATGCCACTGCAATATTCACGCCTTGTTAGCGTAGCACAAAGAGCCTCTCTACTGCGTCTCTCCTGCTGTAAAGCTTTATTACTGAAATGTCAAAGACACCTCCAGAACGACAGTTATTCATTATTCAGTTAGACTTTTTTAAACCTGCTGAGCTGAAAGTTGTGCTGTTTCATTTGAGTTCACTCCCTGAGAGGAAGACGCAGCAGTCCTGCTGAGTCTCTGTTCAAGTACACTCTTAAGCATGCTGAGGCCTTGACAAACACAACACGGTCCTGCACTTAATATGCTGTTTTATGGAAACCGTGGTTTGCCATTTGTGGTTTTAGCTTTGTTTCAATAAACAGGAAGCTGTCGCGGCCCAATTATATACTGCAGGACGTTACTGATGTGTGCAACCAAGCTGAACCTTAAAGTGCTGTTGTTGACTTCACGACTGAGCAAAATCCTCTTTTGAAACTTTTGTACCTTATTCAGATGTACCGTGGAATATTATGTTACAGTGATGGAATTAGAAAGGGGCTGAGATATATACCATGGTACTGTATGATAACCGTATTCGTGTACCATGGTATTTATATGATACTTCAGAGAATGCTATGGTTTTACCTTGGTAGATGTACCAAAAAAAACATGGCATTTCTATGGCTTCTATTTCCATGTTGTAATATCATTGCATTGTAACATTAAGTCCATTGAAGGCAAGCTCGACGAACCCAATTGCAGTTTATTTAACAAAAAGTGAAACCAATACAATGTAAACAGAACAAAACGATTACTTAACTTGAACTCAACTTGAACAGACTTGAACATGAATCATGAAATGAAACTCACCAACAGCGGGTTACATTGAACAAAGCTAGACAAGAGACGATCAGAACATGAGGACTTTTTATTCACAAGGACTATGAGCGAATGAGAAACATCTAAACACAATGAAACAATGAACCAATGAGAATGTGACACATAGACAATGGAACCAATCAGAACATGACACATGAGACTAGGGAAGCGCATGACAGGATCACATGATGGGATAAGGGAATCACATGACAAACAGGAAACATGACTTAAGGTTAAAAAGACAAAACATCAAACAAAATACGGAAGGCGGTCTGGCGGAAGCTAGATATTTTACTTCATAGCTTATTAAATATGCATCTTTTTTTTACACAAAAAATCGTTTTGCTTCCATCCTAATTAAGGAAATGAATCGCTGACAGTTGTAGCAGTAGGCTTTCTCAAAACATTACGCTACCAAAACCACCCATACTGCTTCTGCCTAAAACTTCTGCCTGTCCCTGTCATGTCAAATTATGCCAAACAGACTGGGAGTTTTATGAATTAGAATGAGTCAATCTGGATCAGTGAAATATGCTTAGCACGCAGAGATGCCATGTTTGATAAGTGTGCAGACTGTCTGTTAGCTCTGAGGTGCTGTGTAATTGGGGGCGTCTCTGACTAAAAACTGTCCTTGGATCACAGGAGGCACTCTGCGGTGGATTAAAACTCATAGCTATCCTGCTGTCTACCTGATTCGGAGGTAATTGATGCGAATTAGCGCTAAAGGGGCAGTAGGCTATTAATATTAGCAATAGATTTCTTGAGGGAACAGCTGCAGACTTGAGCCAGTTATGTCGCTGTCATATTGTATTTTAAATAGCTTATATACAGTAGCAGAGGATGGATAAAAAATTCTAATGTAGTTTAAAACACACACGCCAAGTTCTTAAATGTACTCTTTTTATTCATGTTAGTTTTAAATGGTTTAAAAAAAGCTTTTATTCAATTTTCAAAAAAAAAAAAAGATTCAATTTAATGACTCTAAAAATATCATGTGGTGTAACCGTCAAGTAATAACATATTTTTCTTACACCTTGAATACGTGTGTACACATCTTGATTACTTTTTTTTTCATACATAAACACATTTTATGACAAATATTATGACTAAATTATAACTTAATTTATAAATATCATTTTTGGCGGGAGTTGCACCCCTTGAACTAACCTTGTTTTGTCATAAAAAAGGTCAAATTATTCTCTCTATGGTTTGCATATTATAATAACGATAAATTTTAAGTATCTTAATTTGTTAATCACATTTAAATGTTTTTGAAATGAATTATTATGGATATAGACTACAAAGTGTATTATATTTATTATATAAATATTCAGTAACACTTTATTTTGCAGTGTCCATGTTACATATGTTACTTTAGTAATAACAGTAAATCATGCATAATTACAAGCATCTAATCTTAAACCAAACCCTAAGATTGACCTTAATTATATAAGTACATGTATTATTTAGTTCTTAAATGTATAATTATACTGTAACAAGGGCATCTTAAAATAAGTGTAACCAATTTTTTTTTTTTTTTTTTTTTTTTTTATGAATACCCTTAAAATGTCGGAATCACAGCTTAATGGGCTGTCCTTTGAAATATCGCATGTCATGTGACTGGAACAATAGCCAAATTTGTCCAGAAGAAATGAAGTTTGGTAGAATGCAGTATGGACATTCTCAAATATGCTCTTGTAAATTTGTGCTGTTCTTCTCTGCTTTAGATTTTGCTTCTTGTCATTCAAAGATACACACTCTGTGGCAGTGGGTTTGGATAGGATCCTGAGCCGAAACAATAGCTTCAAAACATCTGAGAGACACACACACACACGCAAACACACACGAACACTGGCTTAACTCCATAACAACGTATGGCCTAGAGTGATGGGTCAGCATGCGCGGAAAACCAGTTCAAGGACAGCGTTGGAACAGAGAGCTCGTAAACCTGCTCAGCTCTCTGTGCGCATACAGAATGTCTGTGCTGGGGTTTGAAAATAAACTAGCAAACGTGACCTTCACACTGATGAGACCAAACCTTCATGTTGTAAATGGAATTTTGCTGATGTGTTTGGTCTTCTATTTGCAAAATATTCCTAATGTGAACGGATAGAAGATCAACTTCAAGGACATGTCGCATAAATCAAACTGTAGAGAACATTTAATACTCACTCTCACACTGTAGCCAAACAGGTTTGCTAAAACCAAGGGCAGCACAATATCTTGAGTTTTTTTTTTAACAGTATAATTTTTATACTATCACACAAAGGTCCACTTTATACCTGGCATTAACATGTTTTATATCCAGCTGGATTACATTTACACTTTGCATTCTAATGGTTAATGGGGGCAGTCTTGGCCTAATGGTTAGAGAATCAGACTTGTAACCCAGGTTGCGGGTTCAAGTCTCAGTACCGGAAGGGATTGTCAGTGGGGGGAGTGAATACTACGACTGAGGTGAGACCCTTGAGCAAGGCACCGAACCCCCAGTTGCTCCCAGGGCGCCGCAGCAAAAATTGGGTGCCCACTGTTCCAGGTGTGTGTTCACGGTGTGTGTGTGTGTTTGTTCACTGCTCACTGCTGTGTGTGTGCACTTGGATGGGATAAATACAGAGCACAAATTCTGAGCATGGGACACCATACTTGGCTACATGTCACGTCACTTTCGTCACTTAATCCAATATGATATAATGTAGGTCCAGTCCACTAATTTCCTGTCATTTATAGAATTTAAAAATTAATTAAAAATTCAAACCCAGATTTTGATTTTCAAAGATTTATTATAAAAACTGATTATTTTTTCCCCAAAATGCAATAAATCCATGACACGTTTTTTTCCAAAATGCAGTTAAATGCATTTAATCCACTGAATCAATATAAAAGTTATTTTTCATATTGAAACTGTTGAAAATACACAAAGTAAGTTGATCCACATATATGACAGCCTCTGAACTTATCAATACTAATCTTATATACAGGCACTGGACTAAAAATACATTCAGTCATCGCTCCCAAAATGAATTCAACGGGTCACCTTGTTAATGCTATACATTAATTATGTCTCCATTTGTCATTACCGATTAAAGAGTATCTGGCGCCATATATATTAAAATAAAAACAACACATTTGCCGAGTACATTGGAATTGACTGCAACTACCCAGGGGTGTCGCTATACTGCAAACATTCAAATAGCAATCATGTTATGTTTTTTTTTTTTTTTTTGTTCTATCAGATGTTAAGAATCAAAACTAGCAATGCCAGATTAAATAATTAATGATTCTTGGTCAAATGGCTTTTAAAAACTGTTCATGATTCAGTTTTGGGGACCGTGACAAAAGTTTGTATGTGTGTATATATATATATATATATATATATATATTGACAAAAACCTCAATCTGTGTTGGTGAATTAGATGTTACTAGGTGTAGGTATATGCTACTTGTCAGCTAAATAAAATCATCAAACCTTCTAACACAGATTGAGGTTTAAAAATGTTTAAAAAAAGATAAGCAGAATTTGCAACCAAATGTCACAGAAAACCAAACTTTTCAATGCATAAAAATGCATGCACATGAACCATGATCAAAAAACAGAAGCTTTAGCACTGTATAAATGACCTGAAACTCTCTCTGTGCAGGCATATCCACATCGCTATGATCAGATGCTTTCTTAACTGCTGTTTTCTCACCGCTGTCATTTTTGTTGTGTGTTTGTTTTGTTATTGAAAGGAAAGCACACAGCACATATTTATATATTCATCTAAACATCACTCTCAGCAGTGTGGTTGGTGTCAGGATGTTCGCTAACAGTATCACTGGTCATGTATTTTAAGCTTCTTTTTATCCCTAAGCAAAGAACAAAGAACTTTGCCTTGGGTACTGTATATCAGGGACTGAAAGGATACTAATAGTGTAAAAACAGCATTTCCAAAGCACTTATATAACAGATGTATATTTTACCCTATATAAGAGCTATTCGGTTGTGATCTAATTACCAGTGCATTCTTAATTCCAGGAGTAAAAGCCTCTTCATTTTACTGTATGCTTTCAAAGGCTGCATTCTAAAGTCCTTTACATGACCTTTCACATACTACGACTCTTATTTAAAATAAGTTCTTAAAAATACTTATTTGCAATTTAAAATGTGAGAAAATGTGCTGAATTTCAAGTTCTAATATTAAAAACTCTCTAACAGCCTGCGGTCTCAGGGTTCCTGTGAAGGGAAGGTGGGATTTTCTACCGCAGAACTGCCATCTTGCTTTGTGTTGATTGCTCTTTGTTCTGCAATGTAATGCTGGATGAATTCCATTCTTAGGTGGCCCAATGGGGGCTCAGGCAGACAACAGGTCCAATCCAGTGCTATTGTCAGGCAGCTTAGCTGCCATTGTCTTTGTCATGGAGACTCTATGATGATCTCGTTCCGTTTCAATAGGAGAGCGGTGACAATCCCCAGTGCTGGGACAAACTTGTGTGTATTATGAATCTGGAGTGACATGGTGTGTGTTGTGGTGTCTTGGACTTGTGTGCATGTGTGTGTAAGAATTGCACCTCTTTTCTATATTTATCTTCAAAGTGTGTCACCTCTCATGTGAGCCCTAGCCCAGAACCTGGAGGGAGGGAAGAAGGGAGGGAGAGAGAAATATAATGAAAAGGAGGAGGGTTTAGAGATGAACCATGTTCATTGTGTTAGTTAGTATCTGGGACACTGCTATGCCACATCTCACCCGACTATTGTCTGCTTTCATATTGTACTGTGTATGTGTACATGTTCATGCTTGTATATGTGAGTGAGGTGAGTAAAATGCTAATGAAACGGTACATATGAACAAGCAACAACCAGCTGTATTAATATTCTGCTTTGTTTTTGTTTACTTCGAATCAATCCATAGGTGTGTTGGATGAAAATACATTATAAACTAGAAAAATATAAATCCCACACAGTTTGCATCATTACAAAAATATTTTAATGGGCAACATTTTGGTTAATCAACCTTCAGTTGGCTAGCTTGAGGAAGGCTGATTGACCAAAACGTTGCTCATTAAATGGATAGTTCACCCCCCCAAAATTCTGTTGTTGTTACAGACCCATAAGACTTTCATTCATCTTTGGAACACAAATGCAGATCTTTTTGATGAAATCTGAGAGCTTTCTGTCCCTCCATAGACAGATACTCAACTGACACTTTGATGCTTCAAAAACTTTATAAATAGATTGTAAAACGAATCCATATGAATTGAGCGGTTTAGTCCAAATTTTCTGAAGTGACTTGATTGCTTTATATGATGAACAGATTGAATTTAGGCTTTTACTCACATATAAACATTCATCAACTCACACATCAGTTGTGGAAGCTCAAGAATGTTTGCTTGATGTGCGAGAACCAATGAGGTTCATTCTCGTGTTACGCAGCACGTTTGAGCTTCCGCAAGAACCAATGAGGTTCATTCTCGTGTTACGCAGCACGTTTGAGCTTCAACAAGAACCAATAAGGGTTCATTCTCGTGTGTTACGCAGCATGTTTGAGCTTCCGCAAGAACCAATGAGGTTCATTCTTGTGTGTTATGCAGCATGTTTAAGCTTCTCTAAGAGGTTTGTTGCATCAAGCAGGTTCAGTTGCGATTCTGTTTATGTTCACTGATATGTTTATATGTGAATAAAAGCATAAATTAAATCTGTTCATCATATAAAGCGATTGAGTCTTTTCCGAAAACTTAAACTAAACCACTCAATTCATAATGGAATTTTATTTTTTGGGGTGAACTATCCCTTTAAAATATTTTTATTATTTGCAGGTCTTTGGAATTTATATTTTTTCTACTTTAAATTGCTACAAGACAATTTAGACATCACAACAATAAAATGTACAATATGAACATTGGAAATTAATTTTGAGGTTGAAAAAGTATAATGTTTAAATATCCAATATTGGCAGGTATATAAATAATATTATTTACTAAATTATTATTAAAATAAATATATTCATTTTAATCATAATTTCAGTTTCATTTCAATTCAATCATGACCAAAGCATGCAATTAGTCCTTTTTCACCAGTTCAGTTCATTTGAATTTGCACACCAGTTTCAACAGCCCAGATCAGGGGAACGCTGGGGTTGAGCTGTAAAGTGTGTGTGTGAGTATTTGTGTGTTTGGGTGAGGATTAACTGGATCCTTTGTTTTAAACCTGCCGTTTGGCCCCTATCATTCAGTCCCTGTAGTCTTTTACTCCATTAAGCTGGGCTCCACACACACATTAGTTACCAGACTGAAAAAGAGAAAGAGAGAGGGGATACTCAAAGTCCAGCCTGCGGGCCAAATCTGGCCAGCCACCACAATCCAAATGTGTTTTGATTGATTTGTATTGCTGCATATATGTGTTTGTACTAGTGGAGTTTCATTCATAAATTAATCCTTTATAAGTTTGTAACTCATTCGTTAATAATACGTACTGTTCACGATGGGGAAATGGTAGGAGTTGGATTAGCTAAACCTAACCATCCCCTTCTTAAACTCTCGACCTAATCATGATTTTACAATTCATATGTTTTTGTGTAATCCAGGTTTTATGATTTTGCCGTCTTGTTCTAATTGTCATGAGTGTGTTTACAGGATCAGTGACAGACATATTTATGTTGATCCTGGACAACATTCCTGTCTGAAAATTTAGTCCTATCCATACCCCTACCCCTACCTATAATTTATCCCTAAAGTCAGAGGGAAATGATAGGTGAATAACACTGATGTAGAAGCACCTAACCCTGGTTTTAAGCCTAAACTTGACATAAACTCTAAACTTGTCCCTCAAATCTGATTGGTTGATTGGAATGTTGTTCCAGGATCAACAAAGATGTTGATCCAGGAACATGTTGCGCTTGGTAAAATCAGGTTCAATGTGTTTACAGCAGCCCAAACTTTTAAAAGCCTAACATCAAAAATGTACAAAGAGACAACCAAAACAAACCAAAAAGTCCATCAAAGATTCCATCAACTACTCCACAGTTCTTAGTAGGAAAGAAACCAATAACTACTGTAAAGCTGATTCTAATGGTCATAATCAAACAAACATCTAGACAATTAAATGTATTTGAACATCCGCTAGCAGATGTTGTGTTTTTTCCAAGATGAAGCTCTCCTCAAGGGACAAATATTACAGAATTGTCCACGTCAATGACAGAGACAAGGATTCTAGTCATGTTCCAATCCGTTGTCATTGTCATAGCGACACCGGTTTCATTGTTCCATTGTCATTGTGATAAGAACGCGCTGGTCATTGTTTCCTGTTCCCAGGATTGAAAACATCACCTGCATCGACTCGTTCTATTCATGTGTGAATTCCATTCTTGCCCAAGCTGTTGCGCACCTCAGAAGGTTGCAGTGAGCGTGTGTTTGTGTGTGTGCAGCTCTGTAAAAAAGTCTAAATTACAATTGAAGATTGCTCAGTGGTGTAAATTAAAAGCCCCGAATGTCCAAATAACCATTCTGAGCTTTGCCATCTTTGTGCTTATATAGTCTAAGTGGAGCTGTTTTTCCCTCTAAATGCTCTTCAGCGTTAATGAGGGTTGAGTGTCTAGTAAAGCCCTTCCATTGCTTCACATATCACACTAGAAGACAAACAATATTAATTATACAGTCCATCCACATTTACCCAAACACTCCCACTGCATCTTACTGTATCTGTGTGAAAAATAGTCCAAGCACAGTGAGGATTCACTATCCTATATCCATCCATTCATTCATTCATTTATTTACATTGGTGCTTTTGTCCAAAACAGCTTACAGTGCGTGCGAGGTATACATACAGTAGTCCCCTGTGAAACTTGCTTTATATTTTCCTAAATGCTTTTTTTCCTTTTTTTTTTTTTTTTTTAACATTTAAAGGTTACTGTGATTTTTTTTTTTTTTTTTTTTTTTTTTAATGGCATAAAGTGTCTAATTAAACTTTAACAATTTAATATTTTTGAAATTCTTACAAAATTGTTTATGAACTGGTGCTTTAAATGTGATTTTTACTCTTTGCTACTTGCTAGTTGGTTGCAGGTGATGTTAAAGGGATAGTTCACCCCCAAAAAAGAAAATTGTCATCATTTCTACTCACCATTTCTTTCTTCTGTAGACCACAAAACAAGGTAATTTGAAAAATGTTAAAGGGATAGTTCACCCAAAAATTACCCCATGATTTACTCACCCTCAAGCCATCCTAGGTGTATATGACATTCTTCTTTCAGACGAATATATTCAGAGTTATATTAAATAATGTCCAGGGTAATCTATGCTTTATAATGGGAGTGGATGGTGGCCCAAAATTTGAAGTCCATAAAATTGAACCCATCCATTATAAAAGAAGTCCACATGGCTCCATAGGGTTAATAAAGGCCTTCTGAAGCGAAGCAATGCGTTTGTGTAAGAAAAATATCCATATTTAAAACTTTATAAACTGTAATCTCTAGCTTCCGCTAACCGTCATACGCGCGTTCATAAGAGAGTGGCGTCCCAGCTTATGACGTAGGACGCCGGCGCAGTGTGAGCTCTGGTGACGAACACGGAAGCGCAGTGGAGAGAGCAAAACATAATACCGGTCATGAATTGTACAAAACTAGGATTTGTTAAGAAAAATGTTGGAGGATTTCGATATAAGCCAAGAGGACACAGATTTTTTTTGCCCAGCCATATGTGTTTGAACCGGAGTATACCAACCAGGAACTCCGGGAGATGGAGGAGGCTGCAGGAGCAGTGGCACAAACAACAGAACTGAGGAGACGGAGAGCTCATGACCCCTTATTTACACTGCACGCGTCTGTGCGTCCGACAAAAATAGAATTGCCGCCTATCTTTAGCGAAGCGGCGCAACGAAATGTGCCACGGCGCGGCTGGTGTAAACACAAGCATTGACTAGAGTGACCGTGGATCAGCTACGGTAGCCGCGTCACAGCCATAACGCGCCGCCGTGGTGGTGCTCATGCGGGATATGCGAAGCTATACCAACAGAGGTTGAGAGTGTTTGCTGCCACGAATGGGCAATTGGAATGCCACCTTTAGAAGTTATTGATGCTGCCGGTGAGAGGACAGAGCGCTGCTGTGTAACACAATATGAAGGCTTTCTGCCTTTTGTTGAGCCAAAGTGTACTCAAAGTAGTATTCTCCTTACCTTGTATAAACTGGAGGCGTCGACCAAGGCCTGAAGGACCCGGTGGTACACAGTCTGTGGAGTAAGTATTTTTTTTGTGTGTAAATATTATTTTGTTATAGGTGTGGGCTAGCTGTATTCACTCTATGCATTTGTTTTACAGTCAGGTTGGTGGCATACCGAGTTGTGCTAGTTTTAAATGTGAAATTGCATGTAGATATTTAAAAAAAAAAAAACAAAAAAAAAAACTTTACAACAGTTACATGAGCGATTACTTAAAAACTTCATATAGCAATCATATTACAGTATTTGTTGAATATATACCTCATTTGGCTGAAACAACAGCGCAAACGTAGGCACAGCTGACGATTTCAGAAGTCATGTACTTCCACTCTTCTCTGCCTTGTAATCCTCGAAGCGGAAATGTTGACTGCACAGCACACGTTTATATAAATTTTCCACGAGTGTATTTACATCCCAGCGAATAGCGAGCAGCCATAGCTTCAATCGTTCAGGATCCTTTACAGGGAATTTGTGAAATGGTGCATCTCCCTTTGATGTCGGCGCACGTAAAGACTTTAGCTTTGTTGAAGCAACCTGGATATTTATAAGAAATCACCATTTTAACTCTAATAAAATGTAGAGTATAGCTCAAATAATTCGCGTGGATTTCCTTTGCTGTACACAACTTGGTTCTCGTGAGACTAGCATATTCTCACCGGAGCTCACGCTGCTCCTGCGTTTTACGTCATAAACTGGGACACCAGATTACAGGTTATAAAGTTTTAAATATGGATATTTTTCTTACACAAATGCATCGCTTTGCTTCAGAAGACCTTTAAAAACCCCCGGAGCCGTGTGGACTTATTTTATAATGGATGGGTGCATTTTTTCTGTCTTTAGAGTTTGGGACACCATCCACTCCCATTATAAAGCATGGATTACCCTGGACATTATTTAATATAACTCCGATTGTATTCGTCTGAAAGAAGAATGTCATATACACCAAGGATGGCTTGAGGGTGAGTAAATCATGGGATAATTTTCATTTTTGGGTGAACTGTCCCTTTAAGCAGTTTTGGATGGAGAATATTTCTCAAAATATTTTATGTTCAACAGAAGAAAAAGTCATTCAGGTTTTGGGACAATATGAGGCTGAGTAAGTGATGACAATTTTCATTTTTGGGTGAACTGTCTCTTTAAAAGGAGGGTCATTTTCAATCTAGAGCACATCTGATTGGACCGAAATCAGTGTAGTGCAGGATGAGTCATCAGTATTTTTAGGTTGGTTTGCCTAGAAGAGAAAGTAAATTTTAAATGCGTAAATCCGCTAACATTTCAGTTATGAGTACAGGAAGACTAAAAGAACCCCGAGCTGAGAGCCTATGGTGTATAATCTAGATCTTTTTATAAAAATAATATAGCCATTCTAAGACCGCTTTATAGCCAAAATGGTTCTTGATAGAAGTGCTTATTTGCTAAAGCTAATGAGCTGAAAAAAGCAAATGTATTTGTCTTGTTATACTGTATCAAGCCATGGAAGTAGAGCAAAGACTGCATTCATTTGCCTCCTATAGACTCTATAGACTGATGGAGAAATGCAAATGTGTGACAGACAAATGGGAGGAGGGGGAGGGTGCAGCGGAAACGTGGGGAATAAATCTGTAAAGGAAGAGAAATCAGAGAGAATGTTACATGTTAAATGAGCTTATTATGGTATTATAATCAAGTAGATAAAGCCATTGAGACTGAAAGATCCTGCACAAATCCCTTCCACCAGCTCCTTTATCAAGTCTTGTTCATATACAAATATGTAAATGCATATTTATTCTCTGACAGTAACTATACTTATTATTCATATACAAATATGTAAATGCATATTTATTCTCTAACAGTCAATATACTGTATTTGCCTTTTTGTTTTTGGATGTGTTTTTTGTCCGTTTTATTTAGTCCATGCCGCCTTTGTTTCTTTCTCTCTGTTGTTTTTTGTTGGTATGCAGAGTCAGTCTCTGGCATTGCTTACCGGTTCAAACACTCACACACACACACACACACACACACACACACACACACACACACACACACACACACACACACACACACACACGGACTGTCTCTGCTCCAACAGACAGTGAGAGATTAGGATCCACGTGAAGCCTCCACAGAGGCGGAGCTCAGAGAGAGATTGGGATATAGAGGGGGCGGGACAGATATTGAGAGTGGGTGGAGTTTTTGGGAATGGGTGTGGCTATGTAAGCAGTAGAGGAAAATAAGAGTATTGAATAGGAAAACTATATATATGGATTTTAACTTTTATTATTATTATTATTATTAGTGGATGGATTTTTGTATTTTATGAATTTAGATTGTTTTGATGGCACATGTCAACATTTTAGAGAACAGGGTGGCCGATGACGATTTATAGCTTGTATAGGCTAATATGATAGCACACTATTTAATTTAAATAAAAGTACACATGCATAATTTCTGCAAATAAATTGATATTTATTTGACATAATATTTAGTAAATAATTACAAATTAATAATTTGAAAATGAAAATAAAAAAAATAATAATTTTTAAAAAAAAATAAAAAAATAAATAAATAAAATAAACTCTAGGTTCTCATTGCTGTCAAAATAAAAGTCCTGCTTCCATAACTTATAAGCTTATCAGCCAAACAGAAAAAATGTAACGGCCATTGCAGATAATGGAAAAAAAATAAATAAAAAATGGCTGAAAATAACAGTTTAAGTAAAGTAACGAGTTTATTACCTGCATTCAGATTTAGCATTTTCCTTCAGGTCAGTCCTATGTTCATAATAACAAATCTGTTTAAATATCCAATGTATTATCTTGTCCTTTTAACAGTTAAGGGGTTTTCCCTGGACTGACAGTGCTTGTCAAAGCATTTGTCAGTTGCGTCTTGTTCTGTGTTCACAACAATTCAGTCTTTTCAGTGTAAAAGTCTTTGCTACTGACTGACACACTCATAAAGACAGTCTTTGCCGCCATCTAATGGCATAATAATATAACTTCTGTCGCTGTTCCCCGTCAGGGACTATTTTTTCCGGTGGAAGGAAGGCTTTTATCGAAAGTTTACTTAATGAAAGTTGCATTGATACATATTTTTATAAAAGCAATAAGGTACTCGAGGCTAGTGCTGTATCGTGAATAATTCATGGTTGAAGGGGTTGCATATATATTTATATATATAAAAGTTTGTTTACACATCTGAAGCACCAGTGTGCAAATTGAAATGCATTATTTTCTCAATTCCATTTGGTGTCTCTAGTTGTTCTGAAATCACTTACAGCAGCAATAAGATAAGAATGAAATTAATCCTGGATTGACTACATTTCATTTGGACTTCCAGTTGAAGAGAGAAAGAGAAATGAATCTAAGAGGTACGAGGTATTTGTTCTAGTTTTGTTTGAGTAAATGATGTGGTTCTGCTTGGCTGGGCATCATCTGCGTACATGAATCTTTATTAAGCACAGGCAGCTCTGCACAACAGAGCCCCACAGACATGTTCAACAAGCACTTCTCCTGTATACTGCAATGTCTATGCCTGTCCCACAGATCATGATGACCTTGTTGGGTATCTTGCCGTGTGGTGTAAGGCTTTGTCCGGGGTATCTACACCGATATCTGCTCCTGATAACAATTACTGCCTATATCTGCTGTAGGAGGACAATCAGGAAGGAAATAAACAGGAAATAACACAATGTTCCATCTTGTTTTCTTCCTCACTGCTGAGTGAATTATAACCCGAAAAAGCCTGAGAAGAGAATAACAATGTTCATGTAAATGTCACATAAATGCATTACCAAAGCTCCAGGAGACAGGGCCTGTTAAAGCGCTCATGGTGTCGTGGTGTGATGGAGAAGATCAGGGCAGGCATGGCCACTAATGCATTTCCTCTTCAATTGATGCAGGCTGCTGTGAACAGACAGGACGAGTGGATGTATGGTCAACAGCTCACCATACGATATTAATGATCTTTAGCAAACTCACTTTTCTGGCCAACTTTGTGGCCTTTCTTTCTGTTCTTCATCTAAACCAAATATCATACTGGGTATGTTACTGCTGCCTTGCACAGATCATTCACACGAATGTTTAATATGAATCTAAATGAGAATATAGCAATAGATTTCTATTATTTTTATGTAAAGCTAATCTTACTATAAACTATCCCCAATACAAATTATTCTGAAGACTGGAGTATTGTCTGCTAAAAATCATCACAGGAATTAATTACATAAAAAAGGGGTGTAACGGTACACAAACATGAAGGTTCAGTACATACCTCGGTATTGAAGTCACGGTTCGGTACAGCAGTACTTGGTACTGTTATAACATGTTTTCATGACAAATTTATTTGAACATGTATTAAATAATTAAGACATTACTAACAGTTAAAGTAAATATAATGAATATATAAGCTAATATAGTGCATATATTAGTGAAATGCTCCCTCTAGAGTTCATTTCTCTAGTGAACTAACATGCTGTGGACACTAAATGACTTGCCTGAGGTAAATGTAATGCTACGTAAAAGATTATTCTCAAGCTGTTTTATTGATGTCTTTCCGTGAGATTACACGTAAACGTGTTTGCATAGATCATCTGTTCTTCTTCTTCTGAGATTTTTCCTGTTGTGGCAATTAGCAAACAGCGTTGCATTACAGCGTGCGCCCCCTTCTGGATTGGAGTGTGGATTGCCTGTGACTGAATGTATTTGTCGTCTGACTGTATGTGCCGAACCGTGACGTCAGTAACTTGACAGTTCGGGATGAATACATGTACCTTTACACCCCTAATATATATATTTAGGGGTGTTTTTAAATACTGAAAACAGTTGTCATTTTTGTCTATATTTAAGTCTATATTTTATGGATGTCTTTATACAGTTTTATCTCTAGAGTATTGTAAACACACAAACACATGCTTGTGCAGAAGTATGTTAGTGTCTTGTTCATTTTGTTAGTCTCCAAACACCTTACTCTGATCGCTTTTTCTTTCATCTTCCCTTCATTCTCTTGTTTATTTGTCTCATCCTCTCTCCATCTTTCCTCTTTCCATCAAACTAATATCTTCTTTCTGTCCTCGGTTCCTTCCACTTTCTTTCTTGGAAATCCTCCAAGCCTTGCTCTCCTGCCAAAAATGCACAAGTGTATGTGTGTGTGTGTTTGTGGCAGTGGAGGGCGTAACGCAGTGCTGTTCATCCTCCTCCAAGTCATTTTTGTCTGTCTTTCATCCAGACTCCCCACCTCTGTCCCCTTTCATCCGCAAACCCTCCATCTCGAGGTGACAGTCCCACCGGTCATAGCAGGCCGAGTTGGCTGATCTGTACCTACAGTGACAGGATGATTCGGAGAAACAAAAAATCAATCATCTTAATTTCTGGATGCACTGAAGTGAACTCATGCAATCTAATGCACACAGACTCCAGCGCAGTTAAACACACCATCGGCCCTATTGATTATGCCACCTGCTGTGTATTTGTGTTGTGTTGTGTTGTGTTGTGTGTGTGTGTGTGTGTGTAGTGCACAGAGAAGCGTTCCATTCATGCACAACTATTCATCATATAATCTTTTTCAGTCTTGCCTCCCCGTCCTGCCTTGATTTTTATTCCTCTCCCTCCCTCTCTGTAGTTTATATCTACAGCGATTGCAGGCTGCTTTATGACACTCAGCTGAACAATAGAGACAAGCCTTTCTCTCTTTTTCGTTAGCACTCTTTTGATCCTGCTTCCTTTTTGCTGCTCCGTAATTAAAACCAACGGCTTTCCATTGCTCCATGAGAGATACAGGAAAGATTATAAAGAAACAGGAAAGATTATAAAGAAACAGTAATACTAAATGATTCAGAACATGTGTAACTCAAAGGGATAGTTCACACAAAAATGAAAATGATGTCCTCATTTGTTTTACCTCATTCTCTCCAAACTCAAATGACTTACCTTGTTCTCAGTGGTATGAAGTGGTGTCACTACTTCATTAATCACTACTAAATCTCCCACTTAACATTAATCTTGCACACACACACACACACACACAAAACATTATAACACTTAATTTTAGCATTTACTCTCCCTTTTGAGTGCCATGGGCAAAGCATGCTGGGAAATAGAAATCCCAGCCAGTTTCAGTTAAACTTAAGTTCATCTAAATTAAAAGAAATAAGTTCATAAAACTCAAAACAATGAAACAGTTCAGTTTACTTAAAATATATCAGTTCTGTGAACTTGAAAGAAAAAGAAATCTTCAAATATTTATAAAAGTTTATTTGACTGAACTAATTTGTTTAATTTAAGTTTGTCCTACTCAAACCAATTAATTATTTTGAGTGTCAGGGTTTATAGTGCACCATTTTTTTTCAATCAGACTGAATCGCAAATGCGGAACTCCCACAAAAGCACAAGCCAATCATATCCAATCACATACAATCATAGCGCGATGAAGGCATTGCCTCCTCTCACGTGACTTTCTCCCGTTCATTCTCAATTACCCCCCACCAAACCCGCTGCTCACCTTAGGGGGTCTGTTAAAACTTAATGGGCTCAGGGGAGGCAAGAGAGACGTGGACTCCCGCTGTAACTTTACCCGCACATGACGCTGTTGGACATTGTTACTTTAGAAACAACATTAGTGATTTATACACCCTTTAATGTCACATTTTGTAATATTTGCATTGTTATATTTTTGTAATATGGATTTTCTCATCCATTTTTTGAGGAGGCACTGGAGGAAACACCCCTGCATGTTCTGTGGAACACAAAAGGAGAAGTTTAATGTACAGTGCTTGTCCTTTTATAAATGGGACAGATCAAAATTCAGACTTTTTTTCCCCCCTAAATTCAGCAGCATATCAGTTCCATTTGTGAACGTACCATTCAGACAAAATATTCTTCAAAGTTTCACCTGATGTGTTCCGCAAAAGAAAAAAAAGTCATAAGTTCTGACAGCCATTGGGGTGAGTAAATTGACATAATTTTCATTTTTGAAAGAACTATTGCTTTACATAGTGATTCTCAAAGTGTGGGGCGCCCATCATGGAGATCAGCAGGAGAAAAAAAACAACAACAACAACAACAAAAAACAACAACAGTAAACAGCGTTTGAGTGAATGAATAGCGGATAAAAGGCTTTATAAAAGGCTCTCTGCCTTTTATAAAGCAGCACCGAACGGCAATTCCTCTAAAACGTTCTTCTTCAGACCACTGACTTCGCAGCATCTGAACAAGCCAGACAGAAGATTCTTACCATAGAAAAGCACCTCTTCAGCAGACAGCATCACAAGTGACCAAAAAATGTTTGAGAACCACTGCTTTAACTGTTGTATAAATGTGTCAGGTAAACAGGCTTTAAGTGCCTAAAACAGGTGGTTTACAGCATTTACAACCATTTACAACCTGCCTATTTTTTTTTTTTTTTTTTTTTAAGCTAACGGGAGAATCACTTAATATGCTTCTGGCAACAACCTGCTTTTAATGCAGCTCTGGAATTTTAGTCATTTTTATATAAAGAAAAAATAAAAGGTTGAAAGCTTTTGCAGAAAAAAACTATCTAAAAGTCACTGGTTTGGAAAAAAATATAATAACTTAATAAAAGACTAAATCAAATTCAAGGCAGACATTTTTAGAGTCAAGCATAGCAAAGTTGCTTTTTGCCCAATAAGAATGTGCTGGCTTATAGTCTTTGTATCCTTACCACACGACAAGCTCTCCGCTGAGATTCCCATAGTTAAATCAAGCTGTTGTGTGCTCTGACACCTCTGATTTCAACCAGTAGGGAGTCCAGGGTCCGTCACGGGTTAGCAGGCAGGTGAAGTTCCTCTGAAGTGCCCAATCGATTTCTTTCCTCCCAGAAACCCTGGTGGCAAAAAAAATCTATCCCACATAACATCAAATAGCTCTCAGACCAGGCGTATGTCCTCTGGCGTATGTCCTCTGGCTTTCTCCCTGCTGCTGTTGGGAGCTGACAAAGGCCCCTCAAGTCATTTCCAGAGTTGGCGTTTGGCATGTCGTCCCTGGGAGTGTGATTGTGTGACCTGCGGACTGTGTGTGTGACAGTGCCCATTGAGCTGCTAAAAGCTCTTAATAACAACACCGGCCACTTCAACACTTCTCAGAAGACACAAGCGGAACTGTGACCTTTAGTCTGGTCAAATCACAGCACTGCAAAAAGCACTTTTCTTTTTACATGTAAAAGCAAACTCAGCTTCTCATCAGTGCTGAAGAAGCTACTTTGAAACTGAAGATTCCCAAGGTGCAAAGTTCTCATAACTTTCTCATAAGTCATACTCATATGTAGTTAAGATACTTTTTTGAAAAAGTATTCAGCTACAGTTCAAGCTACTAAAGAAAGATCTGTTTTAGGGGGTAGTACATTAAAATGTTTGTATGATAGATAGATAGATAGATAGATAGATAATTAGTTAGATAGATAGTTAGTTAGTTAGTTAGTTAGTTAGTAGGGGTGTAACAGTACATGTATTCGATGAATAGTCACAGGCAATCCACACTCCAATCCAGAAGGGGACATATGCGGTAATGCAACAATATTTGCTAACCACCACAAGTGGTTATGCATAGATTTGTTTACATGCAATCTCTCAACTAGTTTTTCAACCGCGGAAAGACATCAATAAAACAGCTTGAGAATAATATCTCACGTAGCATTACATTTACCTCAGGCAAGTCATTTAGTGTCAGTGTTCAGATAATACTACTCTTCTGGCGTACTGTTTTCGCATACTATATAGTAGGAAAGTATTCGATTTCAGTCTTAAAAACTAACTGAAGTTAGTAGCATGTCTACTTTTATTTTGCTGCATATTTTGCTTAAGTCCAACCAAAAACCAACTAACTGACTCAAGCCGACCTCTGAATAATTGTTTAAACCAGCAAGTCTGTTCCTTCTGTATGGGTAATGACTTTTAAGCAGTAAATAATAGATGAGCCTCTGAAAATTCACCCAGGGTTATGTTTATTTATTAGCCTGTTTTCTCTCATTAGACTCCATCTGACATTTGATCTGGCCACGGCTGCACTTTCCACACGAGTCTAGACTGTGTCACCCTTCAAATTAACGAATATGAAGGGGTGCCGCGGCAAGTAAAGCTCTGTAATATGAATAAAAATGGTATTTAAATCAGAATCCAGCTGATCTCCTGTCAGGCCTGGCTGTCTCTCCTCCCATTCATTATACAGCTTTGTCACCAGCGTCTCTCTTTCACTCCTCCTCTCCCCCTTTTTCCTTTTCATCCTGCCATCTCCAGCAAAGACCCTTTGTAGTGACAAAAAGCATGTGTGTTTGTCTATGACAGGTGTGTTAATGTGCCTCTGTTTAGCACATTGGGTGCTAATGGGAGTCTTTGCTGTGAAGAGAGCGAGCACGACAGGGTAACCGCCGAACAGAAAAAAGCATGCGTCCAAACTCAAGAGGTGAGACGGATCTCTAATTTGCCTCGCCTCCAGACAAACCCCACTCTAATCCCATATCGGGCTGTCAAGTAGGGCAGAAGATCCAGGATTCTGTACCTAAAGAACGGTGCGTTTGAAGTGTGCGTCATTTGGCCCGCCTGTCTTTGTGTCTAGGGCAGTCTGCCTCAAGGACAAGTTAAAAGTTTAGTCGAATAAAATCCCTCAGAACTCTTCAAACCCGAATGGCTGGAGGCCTGTATGGATTAGCGATTTCTCTTCAAAGCCTCGAATCAAGATTTGGCTGCTAATTTACACATTTGAACAAAATGTCAAAATTGCTAGTGGTTTTGCGTGCCAGGTAATGACTACCTTTGAGACGGCCCTGCCAAGGCAAACCTCGCTCATCAATTTAGCACATCACGCAACCCTTTCCAGCAATGCTAATGCTGCTTTTTTGAGGCTGTGAAAACTGAGAACACGGTCTGCTGTGAGTTTCTTTGAGGTTGGAGTGTGGTCTCAGGAGGTCTTGATTTATTGTGTGGTTGAATTAGCGGGAGTATCTCTCTTGTAATGCTGGAACCTCGCTGGCCCGTAATATTTTTCAGTGCTCTCAATCTTGTTGTATCTCTGTGTGCAGTGTACCGATCTATCGCTCAAAGTTGTTTTTGTCTCTCTTTGCTCTGCTTATTGTGTTTTATCTGTACAGAAAGCCATTGTGCTTTGCAGTGGCCGTGCTTGTCTGCTCTTTTTTTTTTTTTTAGGCAGGGAAGCTGGAACCGGTCTGATGAGTAAATATGTGGTACTTAGATTATTTTTTTCATCTCCGCTCTCTTGTTCAATTCAAGAGGGATGTGACCCATTGGGTCATGTGCAATTCTAAAAACTAGACGCTATTATCTCCTTGCCATTTTGCTAGTGACCGAGTCACAAATTAAAGCGGAAAACTGAGAGCTGTCAAACACATCAATGTGAAAATGTGAATGTATAGCTGTGAAAATTAAATATGATCGTGTAACATTGATTTTTTTTTTCTTTGAAGAACTGAATAGCAACCACTTCCGCAAGAGGAAGTTTTAAAGGTTTTTTTTTTTTTTTTTTGCTAATTAAAGAAGAATTTACACACTGGATAACACTATATTGAGATCAAAAGGCCAGATAGTTAATAATGAGTAACATAAACTTTAGGCACAATATTATTATAATTTTACTCCAGTTTTTACTGAAATGAAAACAAAGCCACAGCAGAATCAACCATTGTGTGTCTCAGAGCAACACACAGTAACGGCGCTCATATATGAATGTGTTTATGAATAAATTAATGAATCAATCAAGTATCTAATTCAATGACTCACTCGTAAAGACAGTCACTTGTTTTCTTGTTCAATGAATCAGTGTTTTTGAATGAATCGTTGAGGGAATGTTTAAATTACTCACTGTTTCATTCCTGAATGTGTCTGAACAAATCTGTTGAGTGATTCAGTGACTCACTCATAAAGTCAATCACTTGTTTTGTTGCTCAATGAATCAGTGTTTTTGAATGAATCGTTGAGTGAATGTTTAAATTACTTAGTTCCATTCCTGAATATGTCTGAACAAATCTCATCAAGTTGAGTGACTCAGTGACTCACTTATAAAGACAGTCACTTTGAACCATTGTGTTTGAACAAAGTGATTTTTTTTAGTGATTTACTCATAAATGCAGAAAGTTGTATCATGTCTAAATGTGTTTGAACAAATCTCTGTGTTTGAGTGATTCAAGGACTCACTCTTGAAGACAGTCACTTGTTTTTTTTTCTCTTAATGAATCAGTGTGTTTGAATGAATTGTGTGAATGATTCAGTGACTCATAAAGACTGTTAGTTGTTTTGTTCCTCAATTAATCAGTGTTTTTGGAAAAAAAAAAAAAAAAAAAAAAAAAAAAGTTAAATAAATCTTTAAGTGACTCACTTTGAAAGACAGCCACTTGTTTCATTTCTTGAATGAGTCTGTGTATGGTTGACAAAATCTGTTGAGTGATTCAAGGACTCACTCACGAAGACAGTCACTTATTTTGTTCCTGAAAAAAAAAAATCAATCAGACATTCTTTCTCAACAATTGTAGCTTGCAGAAAGAGTTGCTGAAAAATCCCCACACCTAATACATAGACTTGACAGTCCATCTGTAATGTGCAAACACACAAGCGAAGTAAAAAAAACAAAACAAAAAAAAAAAGTAGAAAGTCTTTGTGTTGTTGGAATATACATCAGCACCCTTGAACCCGGTTAATCAAATTCGAGGACTGGAACAAACTATTATAATGTCCAATATCACTGGGATGAAGAGCAGCTAGCGAAACTTATTGAGTGCACCTTTAATGCTGCTTTTACTAGTAAAAGAGTGCTGTCAAATGATTAATCGCGATTAATCGCATCCAAAATAAACATTTGTTCTTACATAATATATGTGTTTGTACTGTGTATAATTATTATTTATATATATAAATACACACATATATTAAGCAAAAACAAACTTTTATTTCGGATGCGATTAATCGCGATTAATCATTTGACAGCACTTTCATATATTTGTACAACCCCAAATCAGAAAAAGTTGGGACAGTATGGAAAACACAAATAAAAAAAGAAAGTAGTGATTTCTAAATTTACTTTGACTTGTATTTCATTGCAGACAATGTGAACACAAAATATTTCATGTTTTGTCTGGTCATCTTAATTTCATTTGTAAATATACATCCTTTCCTGTCATTCAGACCTGCAACACATTCCAAAAAAGGTTGGGACAGGAGCAATTTAGGGCTAGTAATCAGGTAAATTGGTTAAATAATGGTGTGATTTGAAACAGGTGATGTCAACAGGTGATTGTAATTATGATTTGGTACAAAAGCAGCATCCAAGAAAGGTCTAGTCCTTTAGGAGCAAAGATGGGCCGAGGATCGCCAGTTTGCCAACAAATACGTGAGAAAATTATTGAAATGTTTAAAAACAATGTTCCTCAAAGAAAGATAGGAAGACATTTGCTTATTTCACCTTCAACAGTGCATAACATAATTAAAAGATTCAAGGAATGTGGAGGAATTTCAGTGCGTAAAGGACAAGGGCGCAAGCCTAAGCTGAACAACCGTGATCTCCGATCCCTCAGGCGGCACTGCATCAAGAATCGTCATTCATCTATAAGCGATATCACCACATGGGCTCAGGACTACTTTGGCAAACCTTTGTCAAGTACCACAATACGTAGTTACATCCACAAATGCCAGTTAAAACTGTACTGTGCCAAAAGGAAGCCCTATGTTAACAGTGTCCAGAAGCGCCGTTGACTTCTCTGGGCTCTGAGGCATCTGGGATGGACCATCACACAGTGGAAACGTGTACTGTGGTCAGATGAATCAGTATTTCAGGTATTTTTGGGGAGAAATGGACGCCGTGTGCTCCGGACCAAAGAAGAAAAGGATCATCCAGACTGTTACCAGCAACAAGTCCAAAAGCCAGGGTCTTTCATGGTATGGGGTTGTGTCAGTGCCCTTGGCAAAGGTAACTTGCACTTCTGTGATGGCACCATTAATGCTGAAAAGTACATAGAGATTTTGGAGCACAATATGCTGCCTTCAAGAAGACATCTTTTCCAGGGACGTCCATGCATATTTCAACAAGATAATGCAAAACCACATTCTGCACACATTACAAACTCCTGGCTGCGGAGGAAGAGGATACAGGTACTTGACTGGCCTGCCTGCAGTCCCGACCTGTCTCTAATAGAGAATGTGTGGCGCATTTTGAAGCGCAAAATGCGACAACGAAGACCCCGTACTGTTGCCCACCTTAAGACTTGTTTGCAGCAAGAATGGGACAAAATTACACCTGAAACACTTCATCACTTGGTGTCTTCAGTCCCTAAACGTCTTTTAAGTGTTGTGAAAAGGAATGGCAACATTACAAAGTGGTAAATGCTTTACTGTTCCAACTTTTTTTGAAATGTGTTGCAAGAACCAAAATAGGAATTTTGTTTTTTTGAAAAACAAAAAACAAAAAACAATAAAAATCATGAACACATTAAATAATGTGCTGTTGTATTGTCTGCAATGAAATACAAGTCAAAGTAAATTTAGAAATCACTACTTTCTTTTTTTTTATTTGTGTTTTCCATACTGTCCCAACTTTTTCTGATTTGGGGTTGTACAAAGTGAGATTTATAAGGATTAACTGTAGTAAGTTTTGCAGTTATCTATATTCAGATCAGTCATTTATTGAAAGTGTTCTTCCCATGTGTGCCTGGGCAGACATCTCTGACCAGGTGTGTGGAAAAGCAGGTGGCACTCTGGAAATAAATAGAGACGAGCAGTCAGCCACACCTGGCGATTTGAACCTAAACCCCCTCTGATTATGTCCATTACCCGAGTCACTGGGCCATGCTCCCATAATGCCACTCGACCAAACCATAGTCTTTTCTCTGACCTAATCCTCCCTGCCTTTCTGGCTAGTGGGAGTCAGCCCAAACTTTGATGTCTAGTGACGGAGAACAAATACCCGCTCTCCGCTGAAGGCAGGAGTTGATTTCTCCACCTCTGAAGGTTTACCCAGCCCTCCCCGCTGCGACCTGACATTAAATACACAAGGGCTGAGGGCAAGAGGTGTTGGTCTGATTTGAAATTGAGGCCTCCACAAGCATGAGTAACAAACTGAGACAGGCCTCAATAGGCCGATTTTGGCTTTAGATGGACGCCACAAACACTTGGCGAAGAAGCGGGAAATGAATAAATTTAGGAGGAAATGTTCTTCAGAACTAATTCTATGCACAGAGCTTTTATCATCTCTCTCGGTATGAATAATAATGATGAACCAGACTCACTGTGTCTACGTGTGTGGTTAAGCAAAAATACAATAAATTCACAATTGGTTCCTTGTAAAAGACTGCATGCAATATAACTTGAGAATTAAATTTTAAACCATGTATCATGAATACTGTACATTGTTTAGAGTAAGCTATCTATTAGCATTTGCATTCGTCTCAATAGCTGTCACATAAAATAATATTACCAATATATTGTTGCTTGCACAAAATGTTATTTAGTCTGAATACATGAATAGTTTTGAATGGAATCAATGGAGAAAGAACCGGATGTCGCAGGGGCTAATGAGGCCATGCTAACCAGCTAAACTTTGACCTTTTGATCATCCCATTTGCTCAAATACAGTGTTATTGTTCATGTGTGTTTTGCAACCCGATCTCACGGCAATTCATACGGATTTTACGAGGTGGCTACTTTGTACGAATTAGTATGTTTTTTGCTAAATTGTATGTATTTTACAAGTTGCCAAATTCGTATGAATTTGTACGAATGACCTACCCCTAACCCTGCCCCTAAACCTACCCGTCACTGTGGTTTAGACAAATCGTATGAATTTGTACGAGTGAGGTCGTATGTACAAATTGGTCATGGGATACCTTTTTTTGATGACGAATTGATTTTTGTATCTCAGAGACTTCACTTTGGAAAATGAAGATTCTGTCATCATCTACTTGCCCTGTCATTTCAAACCTGTATGACTTTCTTTCTTCTGTGAAATACATTCAACCTTGTCCATACTATTAAAGCCAAAACTTTTAAGCTACAAAAAGGAAGCTCCATAAAGGTAATGTAAAATTAAGGTGATTTGAAAATTGTCACCATGTTTGATGTATTTTTTATATACGTGTGTATATCAATGATGAGTGTTAATTTCGGTAATGAAATCTATGACGAAAAATGTTTGTCAACAAAGACAAAGACTAAGACGAGACGATGACGAGACGATAATAAGGCCATTAAACGATAGCTGTGACTATATCAACATGCAATATTGTTGACGAAAAAAAAACGAGACTACAATGTAGTTAAAAAAATGAAAACTTTACCAAAAACTTTTTTATTTTTGTTGAATAAAGAGGTGCCAAAACATTTCAGACTGATGTACAAGACTCTATTAGGCGAGCTTTCATGTTTGCCAGATATAAGAGCTCAAATCCCCCAATTAGAGCATTTTTTTTTTGTTAAACGGATACGTGGCCGGCTTTTTGCTTTATGCAATCTGGCAACCATTCGCACACGCTCTCTGCGGAGGTGCCATGAAATGTAAAAATAAAATTCCCAAATGACAGCAATCATTGCAATTAAAATTGAGCAAAATAATATATATATTTTTAATCATTTTAACCATTATACAGTATGACGAAGTGACAAAGTTTCCATTGACAAAAACGAGACTAAAATGCTCAGACATTTAGTTGACTAAAATGTGACTAAATGAAAACAGGACAAGGTTGACTAAATATGATAAAAACTAAAAGTTACATTTGACACAGGACTAAGAAGAAAAATAGCTGACAAAATTAACACTAGTGTGAGTATTAACAGAATATTAATTTTTGGGTCTCTTTAATTGATGACATTGAGGTCAGAGGTCAACGGTCATGTCAGTTTTGTGATGTGACAAGGCTTGTACTGTTAAATAATGATTAGTCTTGAGACGGGTCTGCTACTGTCCACATGTTAAAATAAAAAGCCCTACAGGATTGTCTGTCTTAAAGTCTTCACTCCTCAGAAGAGAATGTTTTTATGACAGAAATATTGCAACATTATTTCACCAAAGCAAAAGCACTATAAAAACCTATTTTATTACACTTCCATCTTATTCAACCTCCAAGCTATGCATCTTTATATGATCTTTTCCCATTAGAAAGATTGAACCATCTGCCATGTGTTTTTGACTTCCCACTTTAGCAGCAAAAATGTTCATAAAGGATCTAATGAGAGCTGTATGTTTTATGTCAATAGTGAATTAGACCGTGACAAATGAAATCAGTGTAAAAAAAAAAAAAGCCGGTTGGGTTGGTGGAGCGGTTCCGCACCTGTCAATGACAGGATGTGACACGTGTGGAACGCATTTGACTGCAACACCTGCCACATGAAGGCTCTCAGACTGCGAAAATAGGAGTGAGCACTGGCAGTTTACATTCACATTCATATAGACCAACAACAATGCTGTTAATTACTTTTATGACAATTTTTTGCTGCTTTATGCAGTTCCATCAATGCACTCAATCAAAATCAATTCTGTCATTTTCCAAAAAGGTCTCCATTATTTACAGCGTTCAGGAAGCTGCTCTCAAAATGCGGCTTGCCAAGCTGCAAGCTAGTCATGAGTAGTTAAAGGGGTGGTTCACCCAAAAATGAAAATACTGTTGTCATTTATCTTTGACTGTCTTTCTTTTGTGGAATGGAAGATATATTTAAAAAGAAATATCTGTGTTGCAATGAAAGTCTATAGGGTCTAATGTTGTTTTGGATCCCGTTGACATTCATTGTATGGGTAAAACAGATATTCTTATATGTCAGGTTTGAAATGACAGAGGGGTGAGTAAATCAAAATTCTCATGTTGGGTCAACTATCCCTTCAAGCTACATGATGCCTTCAAGATACACAATCTACTAACAAAAATAGTTAACTACAGTGAAGCTATTCAAATGGGCAATACTACTTCATCTTAAAGGTGTCATGAACTGCATTTTTTATTTCATAATGTTCTCTGAGGTATACTTTTTACATCGACACATGGAATTGTTTTGAAAATTTCCAATGTTGAAAGATACCTCATTACATAGTTGAAACATTTGCCAACAATGTGAAACATTTATGTTTATTACATATGCTTTATAAGTCTTGGTTGTGGAAAATAAAGTTTTAAGTACTTGAGTTACCAGTTATATTAACCCCATAAATGTCGAAGCAAAGGAAAGAACAGCAAATCACAACTAAAACTATTGACAGTTTGTCTGTGGCGCTACAGTATACTCAGTACATGGGTCAGTGACGTGACATGTCACTTTTTTGTCCAAAGGCCTAAATAATAATAAAAAACAAGATATGACCATCCAAAGTATGGAAGGTAGAACAACTAGATCTCTTTTATTAAATCCAGAAGGTTTTAATTATATTTTGGTACATATAAAGGTATTTTAAAGATTTTAAAGTGTCAAAAGGTCATTTGGTTTAACCGTCCAAAGGCCAATACAGCCATTTCATTTGTGATTAAAATATCTTAAAATGTAATAAATGTATATATTTTTTATTCTGGCATGATTTTATAACATCATATATCAACAAAATGGTATTAAATGGTATTAAAATTGTGCGCAAAATGATATTAAAATTATGTGTAGAAGTCGTTGCTTTGTTATGAGAAAAAATGTCCGGAAAAATGAATTTCATTGATGTCATTCGGAGTAACCAATATAAGGAGAACATTTTGGATCAAGTCATGCTGTCATGTGACAGGATGGGACATCATTCAGACACCTGCAAAGGGCATGGTGATGAAGCAAAGTAACTAACTCTCTTTTAACTATTTGAAAAATTCATGTTTTCACTTGCTCATACGCATGTCCCGAAACAATAGGTCATTCGGTACAACCGCTATAAAACATGGAAAATGTTGTAATATTTTAAAAACTTGTACTAAATATAAAATGTTTGTTTGTTCTTTTGCTAGCTAGCTAGCAAGCTAACTTGCTTGCTAGCTAGATATCAGCCTGTTAGCATTGTTTGAAAATATCGTCATTTAGTATAACCAAAAGTGTCATTCGGTAAAACCGAAATTTTGGTTAAACCGAATGACTTTTTTGGTGACAAATTTTGTCTATCTTGTAAAAAAATAGCTAAAGGAGTGTTAATTGATTATAAAAACCACATAATCTCATTGTTAACACTTAATAAAACTTCAAAATTAATTATATCCCCATTATGTTTTTTTTTTATTTTTTTTTTACACTTTTAAAAACCTTATTCGTCAATGACCCACATATCAAATGATCTGTAACAGACATAACAATAGTGACACATGGTAAAAACATTGTTACTCAGACTTGTGTTACTGTCGGATTCAAAACTGTTGTCGCTGCTTTTTTTTTCAGTAACTGTCCATTTCAGTAACTATTCAGTATTATCCAGTTACACATGGCTTGTTGAAGGAACAATATTTATCTTTTGCAAACACAATAAGTTTCCCAATTAGGGTAACTGTATCACTGGTACATTTACAGAAAACAGAGCTAATAAAACTAGCAAACACACTACATTAACTGGAAAATATCAATTTGTTTTTAACCAAATATTTAAAAACTACATAAATGAGCATGTAAAATGTTGTTCTGGGAGTATTTGATTCAAATGAAAAGGTGAATCATTTTTTGACCCACGCCACTGAAACAACACAGATTTGAATGAATCAGCCTTGAGAATGATGAATGAATAGTTGGAGAGTAGATTTGTTATGCTTGTTTGACTCTGCTCACTCATTGTACACTCGGTTGTGAAGTTGAATTGACATTATGTAATGTGGTGTTTTGTCGTGCCAACCCACTAAAGCTTGCATTTTAAAAGCGACATTCAGTTAAAGGTCACCTATTATGCCCATTTTACAAGATGTAATTTAAGTCTCAGGTGTCCCCAGAATGTGTCTGTGATGTTTCAGCTTAAAATACCTCACAGATCATTTATAAATCCATGTTGTAAATGCCCATTTCTGACTACAGTCAAGAACAGACTGTTTTCGTGCATGTGCCTTTAAATGCAAATGAGCTGCTGTGCCTCGCCCCCTCTCTACAATCACAGTTCCTGCCTCAATCGGATTCTCTGCCAAATACAAACAAGACATCTGCTTGGTTTTGATTATCATCTATATCGCGAACACTCTCACGGATAGCATAGTTTTTCTTTCATCATTAAAGTTTATTACTTCCACGCGTTTTAAAGCTAAATCAGTTTAAACTTCTAATGGATCGTTTTCTGAGCGCACACAGACAGCTGGCTGTCAGACGTCAAGTCTCGTGAGTAACTTCTCATTCACATTTTTTGTTTTGTTTAAACTGTCAAATACACACAAGGTTCTGTCAAAAACACACACAGTTCACATAAACACAGTCAGTTATGTCTGTTAACGTAAATAGCAGGCAACATTACAGAAATCGTATGTGTATATTAGATCTGTGGCACATTCCCTTCAAAAATAAAACTAATTCACTGTGTTCAGCGGCTCAGATGTCAGTAAATGAAGACTGTTATGTTCATTCTTACATTCAACAACAAAACGTACCAGACATTGTTGTCGCTACAGCTGCTCAAGCGCAGAGAAAATGGCGGACAGCGTACAGCTTGCTGAGGGCGGAAACTATGGTAATGCAGGACTGTCAGTCAGTGGGTGTGGGCGTGGGCAGATTTTTCACTTGTTCATTTATACTTATAGGAAAAAACTGCTAGTGCTGTAAAGGTGCGGTCACTTTTCGCATAGACCTTAGTTAGGTGAGACGCCATATTGAATTTAATGTAGACGAAAACCAGGTTGTAAGGGATAGATGTACATTTTTTTACAATAACACGCACTGTATAGTGTCTTGGATCACGTAATTTTAACAACTCACAACCTTTAAAAACTATTTTATGGAATTTTTGTCTACTGATGAACTGATGTAAATGAACTTATAATCAATAATCGATGGCTTTTGAAACGTTCGGTTACCTTGTGTCGGATGTTTCTAAATCACTCAAGAGACTTGTTTAATTTTTTTTTTCAGTCAATAAGTCTTGTTCCAAGCACTTTACAACTCCTCACATTGACTTAACCAAAGACTACTTGTGTAATGAAGACAAATCCTCAACAGTTCCATTGAGAGACTTAGTGAAACGTCTTCAGGTTTTTACGAGCATCTCCATGGTAATGAGTGCTGCTGTTTATTTATTTATTTTTTTTATTTGATGAGATTTATGTGAGGGCCAGGTGTTTGTCTGCTTCCCCTCAGACTTTCTTCAGTGTTAATCCACTGCAGTCTCCCAAGTAATCCCATCAACCTCTTCTCCGCCACCGAACGAGAGCATAAATTACTTAAAGGCATTACTACTAGGGAGAGCATGGTGCTGCTTTTTATTCACACACACACTTGTTCACTCTCTTTTTTTCTCCCCGCAGCTTCTCTCCATGTCATCTAGTTATTGCCCTGATGTAACTATTGACATTGGATAAGCCGCAATGGAATATCAAGCTAAATGAAGTGCTCTGCTGGGTGGGAAGGCAGAGAGGGAGGGATCGCTGGAAGATTAGCTTGTTTTGGATTTCACATTTGCAGTTGGAGACCCATAACCATCAAGAGGAGAAATGACAAGGTGCAAGGAATCAGCATTGTATGATGATTTCATGCTGAGCGAAGGAGGTAGTGTTTTCATACGAAACTCATAAAGAAGGATTAAAGAGATTACAGAGCAATGCCAGACTCAGTGGGACAACACAACAATCTAAGCACTATTTTTAAATTCATATCTCCCTGGTTGCAGTGAGAATGGCTTCAACATCATGGAGAACCATAACTTATCTCCAGCAATGGCGATGGGGAATAAGCTATTCTTCCCCACTGTTTCCAAATGTCAGTGGGTCAATGACAAATAAGACTGTCAACAACAAAGAAAACGCAAGCCGAGTTCTTGGAAATGTACTCTTTGTTTTAATATAGTTATGTCAAATGTTTTTTTTTAATTTATTTAATGACTCTAAAATGTCATCTGTTAAAACAGTAATGAAATTTTCATTTCACCTTGAATACATGTGAGCGTACAATAATTATTTTCAAAAATGTTTTGAACATATATTTGCATGCTATTGCCCTTTGATTGGATCACATGATATTAATGAACTACTTTTTTGTAATTTTTTTTCTTATTCTCTTCTTTTACTTTTTTCCCCTATTTTCTTTACTATAATATCAGAACAGTTTTATTCCCCTTACATTTTTTTTTTTTTTTTTTTTTTTTTACCTCACACCCACCTCCCACCCCCCAAAATACACTATACAGACAAAAGTTCCCCTGGCATCTGTCAAACCCAGACTCGCCCATCAGACTGCCAAACAGAAAGGTGTGATTTGTCACTCCATACAACACATTTTATGCTCCAGAGCCCAGTGGCAGTGCGCTTGGCATTGTACTTGGTGATGTGAGGCTTTCATGCAGCTGTTCGGCCATGGAAACCCATTCCATGAAGCTCCCGCCTCACAGTTTGCTTAATAATCATTAGAGCATTGGTGACTTTTACGCACCATGTACCTCAGCACTCAGTGACTCCACTCTGTAACTTTCCGTGGTCTTCCGCTTTATGGCTGAGCTGACGCTGTTCCTAAATGCTTCCACTTTCCAAAAATATCAACTACAGTTGACCGTGGAACATCTATCAGGGATGAAATTTCATGAACTGACTTATGGCAAAGGTGGCATCCTATCACAGCACCATGCTTGAATTCACTGAGCTCTTTAGTATAACAAATGTTTGTAAATGCAGAATGCATGGCTAGATACTTGATTTTATACATCTGTGGCAATGGGTGAGATTGAAATACCTGAATTCAAGAATTATGAGGTTTGTCCAATACTTTTGTCCATATAATGTAGGTGTTTTCAAATATGTATTATTTGCATTAATTAGTTCACTCAGTGAGGCCTGCATTGCCAGCAAGATCATTTCCTTTTTCAATGCCCAGAAAGGTACTAAAAACATATTTAAAACAGTTCATGTGACTACAGTGGTTCAACCTTAATATTATAAAGTGACGAGAATACTTTTTGTGTGCCAAAAAAACAAAATAACGACTTTATTCAACAATATCTATGGGCGATTTCAAAACACTGCTTCATGAAGCTTCGAAGCTTTATGAATCTTTTGTTTTGAATCAGTGGTTCAGAGCGCCAAAATCACGTGATTTCAGTAAACGAGGCTTCGTTACGTCATAAGTGTTTCGAAATTTCAATAGTTCACGTGACTTTGGCAGTTTTATACGCGCTTTGAACCACTGATTCAAAACAAAAGATTCGTAAAGCTTCGAAGCTTCATGAAGCAGTGTTTTCTTTTTGTGCGCCCATCACTAGATAATGTTGAATAAAGTCACTATTTTTTTTTTTTTTTTTTTTGCGCACAAAAGGTATTTTTGTCGCTTTATAATATTAAGGTTGAACCACTGTAGTCACATGAACTGTTTTAAATATGTTTTAGTACCTTTCTGGGCATTGAAAAAGGAAATGATCTTGCTGGCAGTGCAGGCCTCACTGAGCCATCAGATTTTATCAAAAATATCTTAATTTGTGTTCCAAAGATGAATGAAGGTCTTACGGGTGTGGAACAACATGAGGGTGAGTAATAAATGACATAATTTTCATTTATGGGTGAACTAACCCTTTAATAGAATATTTTTTAATTAATTAATAGATGAGTGTCACATCATTGATCCCACTGTTTCCAGATGGTCTTCAGAGTTCTGACACAAATCAACCTGTTAATGAATCTGTTCTCAATCTGTGATTCTTTGTTGACAGGTTTATCTACCTATAGTCCTCCATCTCTTCTCTTATTAGTTTATTTTGCAATTTATCTGATAGACAAGGTGCTGGAACAGCGTTACTCAGCTTTGGAGTTAGTTTGTTGAGTTTGAAGAGGAAACTTCTTGCCACCAGTGAGTGCGTGATGCTAATGAGTGCTGTTTCAATGAGTGTGCCTTCAGGCCTGGGGAAGCTTGGAGATCATGCTGAGCTGTCAGACTACTTGTTTTGAAAGCCAAGAAAACACGATTCAGTCTCTTTCTTTCCAAATCATGCCTGTCACATATACAGTATGTTTACAGAGCAATCACCAGGCGACACTTCTCGCACTGTTCTTTTTCAGCTATGCATCCTGTTGACACTAAATGTAAAAGCGTCATGCTATTTTGAGCGATTTCTTTTTCTTTCAGTGTTCACGCTGCTTGGTATGATTCTGTGCAGCTGTGCTCATTTGATTAAAAAGATTTGTTCAGTGGCCAAACCCTAATAAGACAAATAGTCCTATTCCAGAAACATCAAGCCTTTCTTGGCAGAGAGGCAATTTGTTTTGTAATTTTAGGTTTGAAATGCGAACTGGCGAAATCAATGTCATTAAGAAAATTGTTGCTGTGGCAGGATGACACAACAGAGTGAGAGAGTTGAACCCCTTTTCTCCAGTACAACTGTTCTTACCAGTGTCCTAGGAAATTATGAGTGTGTATTTCCATCAAGATGTGCATACATTTTTGGTCAAGATCTTATATTGACAATGCAAGAGGTGAGCACTCTGTAAAGTCTACTCCAGCACATCCCAAAGACTTTCAATGAATTTAAGGTCTGGACTTAGAAGTGTCAATTCATGTGTGAAAATGATTCTTCATGCTCCCTCCCAACCATTCTCTCACAATTTGAGCTTGATGAATCTTGACATTGTCATCCTGGAATATGACCATGATGTGTCTTCCTACATGGTTGTTTAAGTTTAGTTTTTCCGCTTGTAAATTCAGCCATGTAAATGGCGAATCCACCATGGCATGAGCGCAACTGGCTTTTAAAGGGAATGGAAGATGAGACTCTGATTGGTTTATTTCATGTTACGCCCAAAACACACCCATTACTCATTAAGAGACTACGTACAACCCTTTTGGACCACCGACCATTTTTCCCGTCGTCCACTTGCGCCAGGCGCTTTAGACTATGCACTTAGATAATTAAAATAAGACCCATATACTCTTAAAGGGTTAGTTCACCCAAAAATGAAAATAATGTCATTTATTACTCACACTCATGTCGTTCTACACCCGTAAGGCCTTCATTCATCTTCGGAACACAAATTAAGATTTTTGATTAAATCCGATGGCTCAGTGATCCATAAAGGTACTAAAAACATATTTAAAACAGTTCATGTGAGTTCAGTAGTTCTACCTTAAAGCGACGAGAATATTTTTGTGCAGTAGGTAGAACTACTGAACTTGCATGAACTGATTTAAATATGTATTTAGTACCTTTATGGATCTTGAGAGAGGAAATGTCATTGCTGGCTATCCAGGCCTCACTGAGCCATCGGATTTAATCAAAAATATCTTAATTTGTGTTCCGAAAATGAATGAAGGTCTTACGGGTGTGGAACGACATGAGGGTGAGTAATAAATGATATTATTTTCATTTTTGGGTGAACTAACCCTTTAAGCATTTGCCTATTTAAATCCGAACAGCGACTTTTTTGGCCGGGAAATTTTGTTATATTATCCAAATACATTGCATTTTTACATTAACAAAAACATTCTATTTCAAATAAAATGCTGCTCTTTTGAACTTATTACTTCATCAAAGAATCTTGAAAAATCACAGTTTCCACATTTTTTTAATGGATGGATTGCATAAATGAATTAGTAAGAACAATTATCTGAAAGACAATTTCAAAACAGCTCTTTTAAAATAAAAAGGGAGGGAGACAAATAAATGGTCAGTTGTTAGAGGAAAAGAAGAGAGGGGAGAGACTGCAGCAAATTGTTCACCATCCTGCCAAGTAATGATTCAGACCGCTCCTTCTGAGCCTTGGATCCACATTGACTGGTCGTCTTAAATCAAGATCTTGTGCTTTGCCTGAATTGTGTGCTGCCTTTGCAACCTTGCCCTGGAGGAAATCAAACCAGCTCAAAACCCCCTTCCCTTCGAGCTATCATCCCCCTGACCAATTCCCTCACGCAAATTATTGACAGCTCAAAATAATGGATTGCTTCACCTCTAAGCCTATCAGACGGTGACTGAGTCTGTCGGGCCAGTGATGTGACGTATTTACACCTTGGCTCCACACTGCAATGGACGCTGACCCTGCGTTGGGCGCCATGTTCTTTAAATGCTCACACTAAATCATTGACATGTGACACAGCAAGGCTATGGTGGCAGAAATATGATGTTAAGACACTAGGGAGGAATGTTCCCAGAATTCCAGAGTGGAGGCATTGACCGTGAATTTCTCAGAAGTTACAGTACATATTTCCATTGGTCGGTGGGAATCTGATAAATGGCGATTGTGAGGCTGCATGTGAGATTTCATGAATATAATTTGCTCTGTAAAGGTAATTCAACATAGGTGATTGATCATAATGCCATAATATGTTGTACAGGTTTAGATTCTCTACTAGTAAATAATATTTGCATATGAATCTTCAATTGCAGGATGTTTCCTTTAGTGTAATGGAAGAAAAATTGATAATACTCAAGGCGTAGATTTGTTCCAGTAAAAAAGACAATAGTTCTATTACTGGAGAAGATTTTTCTTGCATATGCTGAGGCTGTTTCATTTGTGGCATTGTGTGGGAGCAGAAGGCACAGATGTGTCGTGATGAGAGTGTTGTAAAGCACTAGATGTGTCTGGGTAATTGGGCTATGATGAGTGAAAAGTGACAGGCAGACTCGCGGGTGGGTTCACTCTCCTGCCCGGCACTTGGAAGGTATAGTGGGGTGACTGTGTGACTTAAAATGACAAGAAACCAAACTACTGCTATGCAGAGAGCCTTCCGCACTTAGGTGAGCATATTAAACTGTTAAGATTGGATCGGAAAGTATTAGGAACATTCTGTCTAATGATGAGTATAATCATGTTGCTGTTATACAGATGTCAAATGTTGGTTGTTCAGGATCTGGCGATGTTCTGTTCACTTGCGTAAATGGAGACCAAAAGCAGACATGTTGCTTTGACATAGAATTCATTGACTTGGTCTATGTATCTATCTATCTGTGTATCTATCTATTAGTGTTGTGACCGGTCTTAAGACCATTTTTTGAAGGTCTTGGTCTTGTCTTGGTCTCGGCCGCATTTGGTCTCGGTCTTGTCTTGGTCTCAGACTAAAAGGACTCTGGCTTTTATTTCAAGACCGGTCAAGACCACAACTGCGGGGATATCGCTAAATTGCCGTTGAATTGTCTGATTTCTTTGTTAACATCATTAATTTGATTGGACTTCCTGCTTCAAATGCAATCAATAACTTATTTCTGATTTCATTTATTTTGTTACTGTTGTGGCACGTCAGAAATCAACAAGGGATTGTCAAAAATGTCACCAAAATTAATACAAATGCCCACAAAATTCAAGATATGATTGCAAAGGAGTACTTGTATAAGATCTTGATATTTATATTATAACATATGATATAATTAGCAGTTAAGCAATATCACAAGAAAGAGGGCTGTTTTCACAAATATGAGCACAATTGCAAACGTGATATTGATTTTTTTTCATTTTTTTTTTTACCAATGTTCAATAAACAACCTTTTATTTTTAAAACATTAATCTCAACATTATACATTTGTAATTGTACCAATTCAGATGCAACTTCTGTTCCACCTCTGCAGTGTAAAGATGAATTTTGTTGTTAGTGATTTCAATTGATTGGTAACAGCTCTATATACTGTCTTATTATTCTAATGGTAAATATTGATTAAAAATAAGACATTTCTCAGGCAGTAAATGTGGATCTTTCAGATGAATCTTAGGAGTGCTAGTCTGGTTTTGGTCTTGACTCGGTCTCGACTTGCCTTGGTCTTGGTCTTGTCTTGGTCTCAACACACACTGGTCTTGGTCTCAACTTGGTCTCGGTTTAGGTGGTCTTGACTACAACACTACTATGTATCTATCTATGTATCTGTGTATCTATCTATCTATCTATCCTAAAAAAATGAATTGTTGGATTTACTTAAAAAAGCAGCGTCAAGTGGTTCCACTATATTGAGTAATTTGTACAAATAACAATTTAGTTGTATGAACAAAAGAAATTCAAGTAAAGCTGACAAAATTTCTTTGAGTAAATACAAATCATTTGAATTCATCACTGTTACTTAATATTTATATGTGCAGTTTACTTGATGTTAAATTTATAAAAGTTTATTATGTAAGGTGAACACATTTGATTTAATTTACCTTATTACATTAACTATTTGCTCTTCAAAATGCACTCAAAAAAATAACTCATTGAACAAACTTAATTGACCGTTCGCAAAGTTACTGTTGCTACGTCTGACAAGCCATGCCGCTCTCACACCACACATCATGTTCTTACGCAGTGAAAAATACATCACGGAGCAAAGAGGACACTGACAATGCGTCGACAGACAAAACAGAGCAGGTTACTTTTGATATGAAACAAGTTCTCAAATTTAAAATTTTGTCATTTAAGGAAATTTAAACAATAAATACTGTTTTGTGGCTGTCTAATGTGTCATGACATTACTGTAGTGCCTCAGTTCAAGCAGCTTGTGAACCGATCATCTCTTCCTAGTAGTTATGGCATCAAATAAACATGAATGAACATCAAAAGGAATGTTGTTTCAACCGTGGAAAGATGTCAGTACACACCATTTTTCAAGTTCAAGTCCACCGATGTTTATCTACTTAACTCCCCTGACTGCTTTGTCGGACAAAATGGCGGATTCGGCGTTATGATTGGTTAGATTGCCTGTCAATCAAACTCCCGGCGAAGGGTCAGTTGAATTGAGAGCAGGAATTCCATCCTATAAACTTGTATATGAGTGCTCACGGCCTAAACAAAGGCACCACTCTTCTTCATAATGGTAACCACAAAATTCAAAAACATTACAGAAACTCCTCTAAATGTCCAACACAACTGAACATTAAACACTAACATAAACTAACAACATCTTTAACTAACAACTGAAAAACACATAAAATAACACTTTAATTCCTAAATTTACCCTCCTAATGCAGTCTCTTGCAATGCATGTTGGGAACTACGGATCCACTGCCCAGTTAGTTAAGTCAACATGAATTTGTGTGTTTCACTCAGCAATGTTAAGTTGACTGAACAAACACTTAAGTAAAGCTGACAAAACTAATTTTTAGTAGAAACAACTCAGTTAAATTAAGTTCATGTACTTACATGAGTTTAAGTAGTGTGAACAAGGATGTTTGAGTGAATCTGTCTGTCTGTCTGTATGTCTGTCTGTGGATAAGTGTGTGTGTATAATTATTGAATTGAAAGTTAATTTAAATATTAAATACCATGCATTTTTAAAATAAATAGTTTATTTGTTATCCTCTACGTTGGCAAGTCAAGTCAAGTCAAGTCACCTTTATTTATATAGCGCTTTTTACAATGTAGATTGTGTCAAAGCAGCTTTACATTGATAACTGGTACATTGTTTGACTGCACAGCAGCTCTTAAAGAATAGTGTCAATGCAGGCAGATCAAAAGCACTGTTGAATATCAAAATGTCAAGTCAAGTGTCCCCAACTAAGCAAGCCAGAGGCGACAGCGGCAAGGAACCCAAACTCCATCAGGTGACATCAGGTGGCAGACAAGTGGCAAATTGGTGTTAAAATGGAGAAAAAAACCTTGGGAGAAACCAGGCTTAGTCGGGGTGCCAGTTCTCCTCTGGCCAACAGTGCTTTGTTACAATTCAGGTTGCTATCATAAGTCCAATAGGATCGCAACATTAAAAGTATTTATTTCAGTTCCATCCAATTGAGGATCGTATTCATCACGCCGGTATGGACGGTTGTTGAGGAACTGTGTCGTGGCTGTCGTGTCGATGAGGCCTTCACAGGGGATGATCTAGTTGACTCAATCTCTGCTGATACTTCAGGGCTGCGTTGTGGTCGTGTCAAGGTGCAGGTCCTTGGTCTCACCTGGATACGGCCCGGATCCGGTTGACTACGGTGAACCTCGGGATAAACAGAAAGACTAATATTAGCGTAGATGCCATTCTTCTTCTGATGTAACGAGTACATCAGGTGTTATAGGAAGTGTTCCCGGTTCCGGCTGACCTAATTTATGCAGCCTAATAATCCTTTAACGGATTTGGAAATATAAATTGGTAATGTGTTATGTGTATGCCAGGTTAAAGAGATGCGTTTTTAGTCTAGATTTAAACTGACAGAGTGTGTCTGCTTCCCGAACAATGCTAGGAAGATTGTTCCAGAGTTTAGGTGCCAAATAGGAGAAGGATCTACCACCTGCAGTTGATTTTGATATTCTAGGTATTATCAGCTGGCCTGAATTCTGAGATCGCAATAGACGTGAAGGACTATAATGAATTAGGAGCTCGCTCAGGTACTGGGGAGCTAAACCATTTAGTGCTTTGTAAGTAATTAGCAAGATTTTAAAATCTATACGATGTTTAACAGGAAGCCAATGCAGTGTTGACAGAACTGGGCTAATATGGTCATACTTCCTGGTTCTAGTAAGAACTCTAGCTGCTGCATTTTGTACGAGCTGTAGTTTATTTATCAGGCGAGCAGAACAACCACCCAGTAGAGCGTTACAGTAATCTAGCCTTGAGGTCATGAACGCATGAACTAACTGTTCTGCATTTTTCATTGAGAGCATATGTCGTAGTTTAGATATATTTTTAAGATGGAAGAATGCGGTTTTACAGATGCTAGTAACATGGCCTTCAAATGAAAGATTGGTATCAAAGAGCACACCTAGGTTCCTAACTGACGACGAAGACTTAACAGAGCAGCCATCAAGTGTTAGACAATATTCTAGGTTATTACGTGAAGAAGTTTTTGGTCCAAAAATTAGAATCTCTGTTTTTTCTGAATTTAGTAGTAGGAAATTACTGGTCATCCAATTTTTTATATCAGCTATGCACTCCGTTAATTTTGTGAATTGGTAAGTTTCGTCAGGGCGCGAAGAAATATAGAGCTGAGTATCATCAGCGTAACAGTGAAAACTAACGCCATGCTTCCTAATGATATCTCCCAAGGGTAGCATGTACAGAGTGAACAGTAACGGTCCTAGTACTGAGCCTTGTGGTACTCCATATTGAACTTGTGATCGATATGACATGTCTTCGTTTACTACTACAAACTGATAACGGTCAGATAAGTATGATTTGAACCATGACAATGCAATTCCACTAATGCCAACATAATTTTCGAGTCTATTTAAAAGAATATTGTGATCAATAGTGTCAAATGCTGCACTAAGATCCAGTAACACTAATAGAGAGATACAACCACGATCTGATGATAAGAGCAAATCATTAGTAACTCTAATGAGAGCAGTCTCAGTACTATGGTACGGTCTAAATCCTGACTGGAAATCCTCACAGATACCATTTCTTTCTAAAAAGGAACATAGCTGTGATGATACTGCCTTTTCTAGTATTTTTGACAGAAAAGTGAGATTTGAGATCGGCCTGTAATTGACTAATTCTCTAGGATCAAGTTGTGGTTTTTTAATAAGAGGTTTAATAATAGCCAGCTTAAAAGTTTTTGGTACGTATCCTAATGATAAAGATGAATTGACGATATTGAGAAGAGGGTCTATGACCTCTGGAAGCATTTCTTTCAATAGCTTAGTCGGTATAGGGTCTAACATACATGTTGTTGATTTTGATGATTTAACAAGTTTAGACAATTCTTCCTCTCCTAAAGCAGTAAATGAATTGAATTTTTCCTCAGGGACACTACAATGCACTATCTGACACGATACTGTAGTAGACGGTTGCATGGTTATTATTTTTTCTCTAATATTATCAATCTTGCAAGTAAAGAAGTTCATAAAGTCATTACTGCTGTGCTCTTTGGAAACATCAGAAGTTGAAGCTTTATTTCTTGTTAATTTAGCCACTGTATCAAATAAATACCTAGGGTTGTGTTTATTTTCTTCTAAGAGTTTTGAAAAATAGGCAGATCTAGCAGATTTTAAGGCCTTTCTGTACTCAATCATTCTCTCTCTCCACGAAATACGAAATACTTCTAGTTTTGATTTCTTCCAGCTGCGCTCCATTTTTCTGGCTGCTAACTTTAGGGCCCGAGTGTGGTCATTGTACCATGGCATTGGATTAATTTCCTTAATCTTTTTTAAACGCAAAGGAGCAACTGAGTCTAATGTGCTGGAAAAGACAGAGGCAATAGTTTCTGTTGCAACATCGAGGTCTTCTAAGCTGTCTGGTATGCTAAGGCGATGAAAATGATCAGGAAGATTATTTATAAAGCAATCTTTAGTGGTAGAAGTGATGGTTCTACCATATTTATGGCATGGAGGCAGTTTAGCCGCCTTGACTAAATGTAGTATACACGAGACTAGATAATGATCTGAGATGTCGTCACTCTGCTGCAGAATTTCAACAGCATCAATATCGATTCCATGTGACAATATTAGATCTAAAGTATGATTATGACAATGAGTGGGTCCTGACACATGTTGTCTAACACCAATAGAGTTTAGAATATCTGCAAATGCCAATCCTAATGCGTCTTTTTTATTATCTACATGAATATTAAAATCACCAACAACAAGGACTTTACCTGCAGCTAGTACTAACTCTGATAGAAAGTCAGCAAATTCTTTGATAAAGTCTGTATTGTGTCCTGGTGGCCTGTATACAGTAGCCAGCACAAATGTCAACTTACATAATGTTACGTAAAGTACCATAGTTTCGAAGGAATTATATTTGAAAGACTTCTGACTAATACTGTAAATATTACTATAGATTACAGCAACACCTCCCCCTTTGCCTTTCTGACGGGCATTGTGTCGATAATCATAACCTTGAGGACTAGACTCATTTAAAGTAATGTAATCGTCCGGTTTTAGCCAAGTTTCTGTCAAACACAGCACATCTAGATTATTATCTTTGATAATATCATTAACAATAAGTGATTTTGAAGAAAGGGATCTAATATTTAACAACCCGAGTTTTATCATTTGTTTAGCATTATTATCTCTATTTTTTATTTGTTGAACATCAATTAAATTTTTACCATTAAATGGGTTTGGAAGTTTTTTGTTTTTACTAATTCGGGGTACAGACACAGTCTCTATTTGAAAATATCTAGGTGTAAGAGTTTCTATGTGTTGAGAGTTATCTGAATTTTCTGACTTCTGTAACGTGAGGCAGCTAGCAGACGGTCGGTTTAGCCAGTTTGTCTGCTGCTTTCTGACCTGGGCCCCAGTTTGTCATGTTTCAGTTCTAAGACTATGTGCCATATTACTAGAGAGAAGAGCAGCACCATCCCGGGAGGGATGAATACCATCTCTTTTTAACAGGTCAGGTCTGCCCCAAAAACTTTTCCAATTATCTATGAAACCTATATTATTTTGCGGACACCACTTAGACAGCCAGCCATTGAGTGATGATAATCTGCTAACTATCTCATCACTCCGACGAACAGGAAGGGGGCCAGAGCAAATTACTTCTCCTGACATTGTACTTGCGAGTTCACACACCTCTTTAATGTTAATTTTAGTGATCTCCGACTGGCGAAGTCGAACATCATTAGTGCCGACGTGAATAATAATCTTAGAGTATTTACGATTAGCATTAGCCAGCACTTTTAAATTTGCTTTGATGTCAGGTGCTCTGGCTCCCGGCAAACATGTGACTATGGTGGCTGGTGTCTCTATTTTCACGTTCCGTGTAATAGAATCGCCAATAACTAGGGCACTTTCAACAGGATTCTCAGTGGGTGTATCACTGAGTGGGGAGAACCTGTTTGATGTTCTTATTGGAACGGAAGAGTGGTGTTTTTCGCGGCTAGGCCGCCTCACCGTTACCCAAGTGCCCTGCTGCACGGGCTCTACAGCCGGAACCAAACAATGTACAGAGTTCACTAAGCTAGTCGCATCCAAAACAGTATCTGAAGCCCTTGCATTCTTACTATCCTCGATTAAAGTTTGGATGCGTGTCTCTAATTCTGAGATTCTCTCTGTCAGCCTGACTATTTCCCTACATTTATGACATGTAAATCCCTCATCACTGACAGAGAGAGCTATGGTAAACATGTGGCAAATGGAACAGGTAGCAATGCTGGGAGAGGATGACATGACTCACCGTGTTTGTAGACTGATCCGACTTACCACAGCTGTTTGAAGAACGCGTAGGCAAGGAAGGGACCCTGCATCTAAAAACAAAACAAAAAACATTTTCTTTCGAAAGTTTTTCTTTCTGTAAATGGCCACTCAGGGAGAGAATATTTCTATATCCAAAGACTTGTTTTGTTCTCAGGTCTCTAATTTGGAGACAAGTTGTGTTCGTTCGTTCTTTCTTTCTTTCTTTCTTTCTTTCTTATTTAAATGTGATTAATTGTGAATCGAGTCTTTATCTCTAGGACTCTGCATTATGTAAACATTCTCTAACAATACATAGCTCTCTCATAGCTTTATAGAAACCTTAATTTCTGCAAAAATGGGTCATTCAGAAGTCATGACACATGATCATATTAAGGCGAGACATCTGTCAATTTTGAGATTTTGGGCTTTTTTGCTTTTCATAAAGTTATTTATTTTATTTTTTTTAGTGCAAGAAAACATCCAAAATACAATTTTAGGTGTATCTTTCTGTTTGTGTCTGTAGATTTCAATTACAGTACAATATATTTATACAACATTTTATTCCTAAACAAAATGTTTAGATTTTTGTTCTAGAATTTCATGCAAATTATTGCATATTTAGTGATATATTGCCTCATTTGCATACTTAAACATTTTTAGAAAACTTCTAACACACAAAAAAAGTTTGCAACTCTTAATGTAATTAATCAACTGGGGAAGTATAGTGATATCTGTTAGTTATTTATTTTTTTTTTTTTTACCCTATTCACCTGGGGTGTCTTGCCTTAATGATATGACCACTATATTTACCTATCAGTGTTCAACATTCAGGATTCATTTTCTTTCATCTAACTGCTGGCCTTGTATTCAAGGACATTTATTTAATGAGAACACGGTCAGCAGTCGTGTCTCATCATGCTTTTGCTTCACACTGTCTGCTGACTCAGAGTTTCATCTCTCCTCATTTACAGCTAAATTAACAAGTCTTTTGACTATAGGGGTAACAAGCAGTGTGTGTTCGAGACTCTGTCAGTCTAAATGATCGGTTTGGCTCAACTGTAGAAAGTTTGAAATGAGACGGCCACCCTCAGTCTATAGAATCATCAGCCGCTAATGTTCTAGTTCCTCATTATACAGACACAGATGGAGCCACTTAATTTATGTTCCAACTGGTTTTCCATGCAGAGCCGGAGATGTAGTATAAAGATTAGGATCAGCCAAAGCCCAGCTTTCACACTGTTTGCTCTCATAACACCTCCAAATGTGCACACGTACACTGCAAAAAAAATAAAATAAAAAATAAAAAGTGCAATGTCTTGTTTTCCAATGAAATATATATATATATACATATCATTATAATTTATTTGAAAATAATTGGTAAAGAGAAAAAATGTATTATAAAGTATAAAACAAATCCACTGCTTATTAATATTTGAAAAACACTTGTCTGCCAAATCAAAGTCACGTGGTGCGAAGAAAGGAAAAAGGATATAATATTATAGAGAAGACCCCTGCAGACCTGCATGATTATGTGTCAATTTTAATATATATCTTAAAATATTAGTTAATTTAACCTTTTTATAACAAGGCAAGGTAAACCCAGGTTAGTAAAATGCCATCTGTTGTGACTATGCCCAAAAGCGAAAGATATTTGTGAATTAATAGTTAATAAGTAATAGTACTTGCAATTTATATTTTCTTTGGAAAATACATTTTACTTAAATGCCTGTAGCAAATTAGTTCAAAAGGGAAATATGAATAATTAATTATAACTTGTTATAATAAGCTATAGAATAAATTATAACTTGTTATAATAAGCTATAGAATAAGCTATAGAAAAAAGAGTTATTTAACCATCTGTACAGAACCATCAGTTTCTTATTTAAAGCACCTTGTTAACAAGGGGTCTACAGCTTATATTAAACCTCTGTTTAGTTAGGTAAATGTACGATACTTGCAATGCCTTAGCCGTTGAACGATCATCCGGATACAGTCCAGGAGAAAGACTTGATGGTTCGAAATTCAATTATGTTGAAGTTGCAATCAATTTCTTCTACGTTGAAGAAAGAAATGATGATGAACTCGTGATGTTAGTCTGACTCGGTCGTTGTCGAGGAAGTTAAAATAGTTGTAACTTGAGGCCCCTCCAACTGTGCAACTGCGCAACAGGGGAAAGGTCCCGCGTCGGACTGGCTGTCTCCTGTCTTTTCACACGAACAGGAAGAAAGAAAGCCGGAGGTCACCCAGACAGTGCTCTTTAACTCCTGAGGAAGATCACACCTCTAGGGGCTCAGTGAGCCAATGGAAACTTAAGCTTTTGGAGGGAATGTTTACGACCCTTTATCTTTGAGTATGGTGTTTTGCATATGTAACTGGACTGAGTATTGATGGAGAAACTGTTAAAGATTCTTGTAATATTAAAGGAACACTCCACTTTTTTTGAAAATAGGCTCATTTTCCAACTCCTCTAGAGTTAAACAGTTGAGTTTTACCGTTTTCGAATCCATTCAGCCGATCTCCGGGTCTGGCGGTACCACTTTAGACCGTTAGCATCTCGCTCAAAAATGACCAAAGAGTTTCGATATTTTTCCTATTTAAAACTTGACTCTTCTGTAGTTACATCGTGTACTAAGACCGACGGAAAATGAAAAGTTGCGATTTTCTAGGCCGATATGGCTAGGAACTATACTCTCATTCCGGCATAATAATCAAGGAACTTCGCTGCCGTACCATGGGTGCAGCAGGCGCAATGATATTAAGCAGCGTCTCTCACAAATGTCTTCATGCTTGCAAGGCACGCTCCCTGTGCAAGCAGCGGGTCACAGGCGCTGCATAATATCATTGCGCCTGCTGCACCCATGATACGGCAGCAAAGTTCCTTGATTATTACGCCAGAATGAGAGTATAGTTCCAAGCCATATCGGCCTAGAAAATCGCAATTTTTTTTTCCCGTCGGTCTTAGTACACGATGTAACTACAGAAGAGTCAAGTTTTAAATAGGAAAAATATCGAAACTCTTTGGTCATTTTTGAGCGAGATGCTAACGGTCTAATCAGATTCAATGAACTATGCTAAGCTATGCTAAAAGTGGTACCTCCAGACCCAGAGATCGGCTGAATGGATTCGAAAACAGTAAAACTCAACTGTTTAACTCTAGGGGAGTTGGAAAATGAGCCTATTTTAAAAAAAAGTGGAGTGTTCCTTTAATATGCTGCATAGATATCAACATATAGCATAAGTTATCATTCAGATAATTAAAATAGAAATTCATAGATACCAAACATGATATAGGTTAGGTTACATTAACTAGTGGTTCTGTCATAAAGCATGCATAAAACAGTATACAATACAAAAGACACTATACATAATAATCATACACACAATGTCCTGGAGATATGCATGTTTATTCATAGAAGGTTTGCCTATGAATTAATGGAAAGGGGCCTGTTCTATCATTTGGAGGGTTATCACAGACATCTTGGAAGCTTGTTGTGTGGTTCGGTGAGGGGGTTTGCTGGATTATTCATAAAATATGTGAAGCGATGTGTTTGTGTAAAAAAATGTATCCATATTTAACAAGTTATGAAGTAAAATAGGTAGCTTCCGCCAGACTGCCTTCCATATTCTTCAAAAAGCTTATGCTGTACGTCCTACACCTTCCCTATTCAACTTTATTTTCCATAATACAGAAAGCGGTCTGCCGGAAGCTACATATTTGACTTAATAACTTGTTAAATATGGATTTTTTTTTTTTTTTTTTTTTTTACACAAATGCATCGCTTCGCTTCAGAAGGCCTTTATTAACCGCCCGGAGCCGTGTGGAATATGTTTATGATGGATGGATGTGGATGGAGCGCATACTGTTTGGTAACGCATACTGCCATTATAAAGCTCGGACGCATCAGGATATGTATTAATATTTCTCAGATTGTCTTCGTCAGGAAGAAGAAAGTCATATACACCTAGGATGGCTTGAGGGTGAGTAAAGCTTGGGGTATTTTTCATTTGAAAGTAAACTAATCCTTTAAATAAGAATTCTTAAACATTTGTATGTCTGTAAAGTTGCTGAAATGTAAATAAGCTACTTTTTAGATGCTGTCAATATGCGAATATCGTACGTTTCAGTGTCTATGCAAGCGTAAATAATTGTACATAGCGTACAACCAGACTTTATGTACAAATGCAAATTCTCATGAGATCACATTGGCTTTTCAAGTAAATCTAGTTTCAAGGATGTTTAACTGACAAGAAGACAAAAATACTGATTAAGAGAATGATTTTATGCCCTGTGCATTGCTTGATTACTTCCTGCTTATTCTAAATCAGCATGTGTACACCCATGGATAGTATAATTGTATTGTACTCCTGGTGTAAATTCTGCTGATTCCCAGCAGAAATAAATGAGGCCTCCGGTAGGACGTTTAATGCTCTTAACAGAGCAGCAGCACTGTTGGACAGGCCTGATACTGCGGTACTGAAGAGCCCACGGCCAGGACCTCCATGCTGATGCAGAATGTTAATTAAGAGAGTAGGAGGATGGATCACGCTGGCTAATTAGAGCGAGTAGATGCAGAGAGAGAGAGAGTAGCGCAGAAGAGTGTCCTTTACTGAAGGGTGTAAGTCTGGGGAGTAATTAGGATAGTAACACCCATGCAACAGATCAGAGAGGGAGAGAAAGAAATACAAAGCATGCCACCATCCACTCTTGGTGTCCTGCCACCGTTTTAACAATATCTGCACCGCCTCATCCTCTATTGCAAATGTCATTAGGCAAATTAGAAATATCAATAGTAATATGCCACAGGGTTTAAGCAGAACTTCCTTATGGAGGGAGGCCACCTCGGGCCAGGCCTGGCTGCCCACATATATGGCTTATTAATTGCATATTGATTGGTTGGATTCCACAGCATAGGAATCTACTAATACATGATGACGCCTGCAAATGGTCCACTCACTGCCCTGTGGTGTTTGAAGGTAAGAAAAAAGCTTTAGCAGGCACTTCGAGCTGGTATTGATGATTGAGTTAGACAGATTAATATATCTAGATTATAGGGGGTCATATATAATGGCCTTATAAGGGTAAAGAGCACACAAGGTGAAACGGGAACATCCCCAGTGTGGTCTGATGGATGCATTTATATGATGTGAACTTTAACCGCTGTTTACCCTTCATGGATGTGTTCAGTTGTGGGTCTCTTTGTGTCTTTTGTCTACATTACACTGACCATATGATGCATATTGCATGTAAAAATAGAAAGTGCTGGCTGAAATTGCCAGTTCCAGTATGACAATATGATTTCATGCAATATGCATAAATTTTTTTCCCTTTCTTTACAAGCCTATGCTTGAGACTGAGACTGAGGGGCCGTTTATACAACACTTATTTCAACTAAAAACTAGAAACTTTTTATGCTTTTTGGGCATTCGTTTACACGACAACAGCATTTTGGGGGCCTGAAAACGCAAACTTTTGAAAACAGGTGTCATAGTGCAAGTTTTTGAAAACGATACTGTTATTGTCTCCGTGTAAACTTAAAAATGCAAATTTGTGAAAACGATGACAACATGCACATGCGTATTACGTGTTCAGTCCATAGACTGTAAAAAAAGATGAATGTCGCGCCTTCCCTCTCTTCCGTTGTAGAAAAGTGAAGCCGCCAATGTCCCAATATGGCCCTGACATTTGCGCTGATTCGGAACCCGAGTCTGTGCAGTAGTGAGCATGAAGTGGAGCCGCGGTATCAAGGCCTCGCCCACACTCCCGCAGAGTCAGTTAGTACAGTTTACTGCAGAACAACTCATCGGTGTGAAATAAAAAGCTATTAAAATATATAGAATATATAAAATTAAAGTTAAAGCTCCAATCCCCTCCCTAAAAAAAAGTCCATTGGTCCCTCAGTGACTACTTCACTCAGAGAAGCTGTCAATCTCAGCTGTCAATCATGACATCACACTCCCGTTTTTATAGCATCAAAATAGCTAACTAAAACCAAACTTAAAAAACGAACACTGAAACTTACATCAGCATGATAAAAATTATCTAAAACGATAGAAAACATCTTTGGAAAAAATAATTTGAAGTGTAATTTGATTGTTTAGTTTGTCTCATTATGCTCCCATTAGATTACATGGAGCGGGCGGGGTTTATGACCTATACTGGGACAAGCCTTGTGCGGCACACTTGGGCTGCGTTCCACTCCACTTTTAGACACGCACTCGCAAACTTCCCCAAGCACTTTCCCTCGGGGGAATCCCTGCAGCCATTTTGAAGTGCGTTACACTTCGTGAAGTGGACGAGGGAAGTTTATATGGACAGACTCTCGCCCCCTTGATTTTGACAGAGGGAGCGAGTCTACTTCATATGTACACTTCAGGCAGCTACGTATAACACAATGCAATGTGATTGTGACGTCACTGCATATCGCGTTTATTTTACCCCACCACAAACAACTCTATGATATATTATTATTATTATTATTATTTTTTTAAATATTTAAAACAACCCAAACACACCTATATATATATATATATATATATATATATATATAGAATGCTGCATTAAACAGTTTCGTAAAAGAAAAAAAATAAATAATAAATCAACTCCATAGTGGATTTTCAAGTGATCAAGGGCTTAGGACGTTCCAATTCAGCCCATTGCAAAGGTTCCACCAGTAGTGGGCACATGTGCAACGTAAGCAATGACGTACATCCGAGTCAACGAGACTGAGGGAAGTTAGCGAGGGAAGGGCATGAAAAAACTAACTGGAACGCAGCCTTGGTTCAGTCTATAGGCGTGTAGTGTTTCTTTACAAAGTGACATCACCAACTACTGGCCTGGTATGCATAATACTGCGTTTTTAGTCGTGTTTTTTTGTGGATCTGTGTGAATGGGGATCATTTTGACTGCGTTTTTTTTTTTTTTTTTGTGTGCAGACAACAATGTTAAGGAAAACTTTACTATTTTTAGTACTTCGTTGCCATGTAAATGTACCCCTAGACAAGACCCCTCAAGCCCCAGATCCAGACCAAGACCTGTCAGTTCATGAACAAGGCTACACAACTCAATAACATCACTCATTTCAAATCACTCAATATTTATTTTTGATATTCTTTTTTTTTTAATTCCACAAATCATAGGAAAATTTTACATTTACATGGACAAAGAAAAAAAAAAAAAAACTTATTAAACACAGTGAACTTTAATCTAAAGTTCTCAAAACCCAGATAAAGACATGAGAACCAGAGCAACAAATGTTTTCCTGGTATTATAGGTTTGATTTGTAATCAGTTCATATTTTTTAAAATTGATTACTGTGTCCTCAATATTACTTTCTACTCTGTCTTTTGTAATATCCCTTTAACAAACAAAAGCCAGTTCCTTAATGACATCATCGACCAGGAAGTGACATCATTTTGGTGAGAAAGCAGCAGCATAAACATCAGTGAGTATTAGATAAATTTAGTGATGTTTTGTGGTACTAGTTAGTTTGTCTTGGTGATAAGAAAGCTAATTCTCAATCCCTCACTAGGCAAAGGCTAACTTTAGCTTTGCATTTCCATCTGTTAATTTTATTGGCATTGTAAATATGGCCTTTAACACAAGCATATCCAGTTTTTTTTTATTTATTTACTTATTTTTTAGTTAATATAACAAACCCTTTTGCGAATTTAGCTCACATCCCAGCATTCCTATCTGCATGAGTGAGAGTGTGTACACGTTAGCATCGGGCCAAAGGCAAGCTTTAGCCGACAGCAGATTGTTTTTTCTTTATCTGGCAGGTCTAATCCAGTGTGTGTCTGTGTTTGTATGTGTGTGTGTTGTGTGTTGACTCTCCATTAAGCCGGTCCAGAACTGTTTGCTTTGTTTATCAGGTAGCTACAGGCTCGACTCACTACACACACAGCGTTCTGTCACTCTTACCCACAGTGACAATATAGAAGACAACCGTCTGTCACACAGTAACACAAAGCCCAAAATTTAACTGGAACTGGGTTTTTTTTGTACTCACAAACACTCATATCAAAGGCATAACCACATTGGCCCCCAGAAATACTTGGTGCCGTTAGCACTGGTGCTTTATTTTGCTAAAACTGTCTGTCTGAGGTCTGTACAAGTAGGTAAACTGCCCTCGGGGCTCGCCGCTGTCAGCGGTGCAGAGGTTGATGGGATTGTTCTGTCAGAGGAGTCATAGAGCACATCAAGCTCATTCTTCAGCTCTCTATTACCTCCGAGGTAACCCGTTTACTCCCAGCCCACCTCCTCTCTCTCCTGTGCCGCCCTCTTCTCCGTCTTCAGGAAGCCACATTGCAGCCTCAAACACGATTCCGCCTCTACGGAGTCATTTTTAACGCTCCCTTAGTGTCTCTCTTTGTCATCTTCTTTCTTATCCTCTCTCTGGCGCGCAGACGCACATATATTTTCCCACAGGCGAGCCGGAGACGCCGCAATACGCACCGATATGAGCTAATAAAACTTATCCTATCAAACTTCATGTTCTCCCAAATCACTGCCAGAGGTTTCACTCTAAACCAATTGGAGGAGGATCTATATACCGGCGTCTTCTTTTTTTATTGCCATCTCCACAAAATGCCTGTTCTACGCTTTTCATTTGAAAAGTGTGGCAGGGAAAAGCAATTCCTTTTTCCTTTTATCTCTTGCCTCTGTCAGCCTAAGTGGAGTTGACACTCGAGTACAAGCTGCAAGAGAGGCCAAGAAGAGCGTTTTAGCACTGAGAAGCTTCTGCTTGAGAGTATGTATGTGTGCTACCTAGAGATTAGCCTTCACTTCAGAGATGCTGACATGGCAAAATTCACAAATAAGAAGTTTGCATTCGCAGCGCATTTGTTTTGGTGCGTGTCTGTGATGTGTTCAAGGATATTGCTGTATCAGATTTTTGCATCTCGTTTTTTGTCTGTGAGAATCAGAGCGTGCGTTTAGACGGATAGCTAAAAGGCCTGATGAGTTTTTCTCATGCAGTCTGGAATGCATCACTGTGTCTGAGTGTGTGATTGTGACTTTGCATGCAGTACTGTTCAAATGTGTTGGGGTCGGTAAGATTTTTAAATGTTTTTTTTTTTTTTTTCACCAAGTTCACCAAGGCTGCATTTGTTTGATCACAAATGCAGTTATTAAAAACTTTAATATTGAAAAATATTATTTATAAATATATTATCTTCATTAGTCTTCAGTGTCACATGATCCTTCAGAAATCATTCGAATATGCTGATTTGCTGCTCAAGAAACATTTCTAATTACTGTCATCAATGTTTAAAACAGTTGTGCTGCTTAATTTTGTGGAAACTTTTCCAGGAGTCTGATAGAAAGATCAAAAGACTATTAACATTTTTGTAATATTTTAAGTGTCTTTACTAGGGCTGCAACTAACAAATATTTTGATAATCGATTAGTTGGTCGATTATTTCTTTAAGTAATCTGATTAAAAAGCCCAATTTTCTTTTTTTATTATTTTATTGACAAAACACACTACTTTACATCCTGCCCAATGCTGTCCTTCAAACAAATGTGCCAACTGAATGCTATGAAAACATAGTAAATATACACTATATTGCCAAAAGTTTTGGGACACCTGCCTTTCCATGCACATGAACTTTAATGACATCCCATTCTTAATCCGTAGGGTTTAATATGGAGTTGGCCCACCCTTTGCAGCTATAACAGCCTCAACTGTTCTGGGAAGGCTTTCCACAAGGTTTAGGAGTGTGTTTATGGGAATTTTTGACCATTCTTCTAGAAGCGCATTGGTGAGGTCAGGCACTGATGTTGGACGAGAAGGCCTGGCTCGCAGTCAGGTTGAGGTCAGGACTCTGTGCAGGCCAGTCAAGTTCCTCCACACCAAACTCGCTCATCCATGTCTTTATGGACCTTGCTTTGTGCACTGGTGCACTGGTGCACTGGTGCGCAGTCATGTTGGAACAGGAAGGGTCCATCCCCAAACTGTTCCCACAAAGTTGGGAGCATGAAATTGTCCAAAATGTCATGGTATGCTGAAGCATTAAGAGTTCCTTTCACTGGAACTAAGGGTCCAAGCCCAACCCCTGAAAAACAACCCCACACCATAATCCCACCTCCACCAAACTTTACACTTAGCGCAATGCAGTCAGGCAAGTACCGTTCTCCTGGCAACCGCCAAACCCAGACTCGTCCATCGGATTCCCAGACAGAGAAGCGTGATTTGTCACTCCAGAGAACACGTCTCCACTACTCTAGAGTCCAGTGGCGGCGTGCTTTACACCACTGCATCCGACGCTTTGCATTGCACTTGGTGATGTAAGGCTTGGATGCAGCTGCTCGGTCATGGAAACCCATTCCATGAAGCTCTCTACGCACTGTTCTTGAGCTAATCTGAAGGCCACACGAAGTTTGGAGGTCTGTAGCTATTGACTGCAGAAAGTTGGCAACTTCTGCGCACCGTGCGCCTCAGCATGCGCTGACCCCCGCTCTGTGATTTTACGTGGCCTACCACTTCATGGCTGAGTTGCTGTTGTTCCCAGTTGCTTCCACTTTGTTATGCTACCACTAACAGTTGACCGTGGAACATTTAGTAGTGAGGAAATTTCACAAATGGACTTATTGCACAGGTGGCAACTTATTCACTGAGTTCCTGAGAGCGACCCATTCTTTCACAAATGTTTGTAGAAGCAGTCTGCATGCCTAGGTGCTTGATTTTATACACCTGTGGCCATGGAAGTGATTGGAACACCTGAATTCAATTATTTGGAGGGGTGTCCCAATACTTTTAGCAATATAGTGTATATATATTTCTTTATCCTGTAGCCTAAATGTAAGAAATGTCTTATATTTATATTCAATTACGCACAGTTATCCCTTTAGTTACCACTTTTATAAAATACTTGAATTACACATTGACTTTTAAACCTCAATTTAATGCCCAACAACTGATATTTCAGCAAAATGAATATTTTTGCGCTGAATTTTAATTGTCTCCCTCTCTAATACGTCTGTTTGACGCGCATGCGCACGCCGGCGCTCATTCAGTAAATTCTGAAGTTTAATGCAGACTGTCAGGACGAGCCTTCATGCAAAATGGAAATACTCGTGTGAATTTGTAACACTTACAGATAGGGTATAACCGTAACACTTAAGTTTTGCACCGAGGAAACATGTCGCACATTAAACAGCACACACATCTGTCACGGCAAGCCTTGAAGCTAATTAAACATTACGCTAATTAGCTTGAAGCTTAAAATAAAGAATTCTCATGTTTTGGGCAGCTTAGATCACATACCTTTCCTGCAGCAGCTCACTTGGTTTCCTCCACTATTATTAGATGCATTTTGTCCATAGAAATGCGTTATTCAGTGCTGTAATTTGACGTGACTGGTGAAAGTTTTCCATGCACTAATCGATAATGACTTTCGTTGTTGATATTTGTTGCAGCCCTCGTCTTTACTGTCACTTTTCAACAATTTAATGTGTTCTATAAAGCATTAATTTCTTTAAAGGTGTAGTTTAAATGCGGTCTTCAAGATATGTCCGAATGATAATTATACCAGTGAGAAACTTTCACAGACTTTCGTGGTTGAAGTAGAATTGTTTTGGTCTCAAGTTGTATTTGTGAATTTTTATACACGTTTTATAAACTGTTGATGTGAAACGGTGACAAAGCTTGTCTGAAAACTCAACACATTTATCAAACTACATATAAATCAAGAATTAAGTAGAGTTCTAGTAGAATCTGCACATTATATAACATTAAGTTCAACAAAGCTTGAAGCTACTGTAAAAGTCTAATATTAAATCTAAAATTTTTACTGAAGAAATGAATTAAATTGACATGTTGACTTACAAAAAAGTTCAAAGTGAGCTATTTGTTCTTGATTTACTTGTTTTATATCTGCACAACCGGTAATTATTTATCAATTAAAATTGTAAAATGGGGGAGGGGAATACATTTTTACCAAACTACATTTCCCATCATACCTGTTTGAGCACCGTCAATTTGCTCTTGATTTTGCATTTGTGCTAAAAATGTCCTGAAAAAAGAGAAGAAATATTACAATTTCAAAGCAAAATCACATCGTGAAGGGGTGCTCTTACATCCATACGACGATTCATTTGACTTTCGAAGTAGGGACTTACCATCTGTGATCTACAGTAAACACACTCAGGTCAGGCCTGAAATCACCTAAAAGACCAGCTGACGGTCCTCATGAGGAAAACGGCTTCAAAACATGCTAAATGATGTCTTGATGAAAATCTAAAAACATTTGTTGGAGATGTTGGTGATATAAAATATCATTAGCTAAGCACAATAGAAGTCAATGGAAAGTCCTCATCATGATAGAACAACAAGTGTGTGTGTGTGTGTGTGTGTGTGTGTGTGTGTGTGCGGCAGTGCTCCTGTTTAACCTTCTGAGTTTGAGGGAAGTGGTCATAAATATACAGTAGCATCTGTCCAATATCAGTCCTGTCCTGTCAGGTAGGGGTATCATCCCGTTTCTCTCAAACAACCTCTGATCTACTCCTGCAGAGACGCACTTTCCAATGACCAGGACAGATGGATTTGCATATGTATAAATCTTAAAGTATGGAAATGCTTCTGTTTGGAAAACTTTTCCCCTTGTCACACCATATGGTGAGAGTTTCATGTTGCACTTTGAATCTTATCATTTTTTTTAATGCAATTAAAAGTGTTCTGTTTGTGTGTTTTTTTTTTTTTTTTTTTTTTTTATGTACCGTTTCATGAATAATGTTTTAGAGTTTCTCCGGTTCATAGAACCCGAGTTTAGCTCCTCTTCCTGTCACTCCTTCTAAACAGGAAGTGACACTTCAGGACATGGTTATAGATGGTGCCTATTTTTCTGGTCTTGCTCCAGTGGGCAAGTGATAGTGAGAGTGAATAAGTATGTCAGTGTCAGAGGACGCTGTGGTGACAAGAGCACTAAAGATGAACGGTTGTGCTGTTTGTAACTGCTGTCAGAAGTTTGATCTAAGTTCATTAATTTCTCAGTAGGATTTCAAGTACAGCCACATTTATTTTATTTATTTAATTTTTGATGTATGTCAAATTGTCACCTAATGTCTCTATCAGAGTTAAGACTAAACACAACAGGAATGCAAATATATACAGCAATTCCAAAACTACTTTTTTGGCCTTCCAATAATGGATGAAATTAGGAATCAGAGGTTAAGATTTATTTATAAAGCTGTTCCTGAGCAGTACATCCCAAAGTTTGCTTGTGCACATTGCATTTTACAGCTTCCTGAACCTGGGAGAGTTCAACGCCAGCAATATACAAAGACTACTGACCACTGTGAAATAGGGCTGGGACAATACTATTGATGCATCACGATTCGTGGATCATTTCTGATATTTTCACTGATATTTTATATGGCGCTCTAGGCTATTTTTTAACCGCATGCTCAAATGCTCACGAAGAAGAGCGCTCGTGCATTCGGCTGAGTCTGACAATGTTTTTGCACCACTGAATGCTTTTATGATGTGAGAATAATGTAAACACTGCAAACACCCTTGTAATTCGCTTCCACCTTTTCAAACTTTATGAATGATTATTTTATAGAAGGTTCAAGTGTTGTGTGTAAGGAATTGGAAGGATGCAGAGTACGGCTGTTTCTAAGGGTACGTTTAGACAACAACACGTATAGACGACACCATTGTCAAAACGATCCCCATTCATATGGATCCGTGAAAATGAATTAAAAAACGCTGTATTCTGCTGGCAGGCCATTAGATGGCGATGAAACGCTATAGACTGAAAATGTAATGAGCATGTGCATGACATCATCGTTTTCACATATTTGCGTTTTTGTTGTTTACACAGAGTCCGTTTTCAAAAAATTTCACTTTGAAACCAGTTTTCAAAGGTTTGCGTAAATGAACGGCAAAACGCATAAATTTTTTTCAGTTTTTAGTTGAAAACGGTGTTGTGTAAATGGCCCCTAAAGCATGCAGTGCCATCTGCTGTTGAAAACTAAGCTCAGAATCGATTCGAGAGAGAAAACGCGATACATATGGAAAATATCAGAATTTATCCAGAATAATTTCTCGATTCGTGATGCATTGTTGTATTGTCCCAACCCTACTGTGAAATGTTCGCTCAAGTCATGCTTGCAAAGTTGGTTGATGGATCGGCCTGATCATCTGCATTTTCAGAATCCGACTCGGACTCGAACGGATATGGTAAAACCGACATTATTAACTGCGTGCTTACAATTGCTTAAAGCCTTGGAAGCTGAAGCTTACGATTATGGTAAGGGGCATTACATTTCCAACAATGCTTAAGGTGTTTGGCCAATCACAACGCACTGGGTCTGCTAGCCAATCAGATCACTCTGAGCTTTACGAAAGGAGGGGCTTCGTAGAAATCAGCACATTTCAGATAGACTGGGAGTAAAGGAGCTGCAATAATGTACAAAATGTGAAAATTAGTGTTCTATTACACCCAATAAACAAAATAATGAACTTTTAAAATAGAATCATATGACCCCTTCAATATAAGTTAATTCATATAAAATTATTTTTATATTGTTTGGGGTGCCTCCCCCAAACACACCCCCACCCCACCCCCCATGTATAGTTTACTTTTTGCAGCATGTCATCTAAAATTAAATGTATTCATCAAAAAAGAGCTGGCACTGTATTAAGTGGTAACCTGCGATTGTTACCGTATAGAGCTATTCTACTTGATTTAACTCATCAAAAATTGTTTTGTTGGCATAAATGTATGTAGATTGATTCAGTGATCTTAAATAATATTTTTGACTTATAATAGAACCAGTTAATTTAGGTGTTACCTTTTTTTCAGTGTTGTTGGCCAGCCTTACTAGCTAGGTTATACTGGGGAAAAGCACAGCTATGTTTAACTACCAGCTCGACCAGCACCAAACCAGCTTGAACACCATGCTGGTCTTTTCAGCAGAGATTGTTGCATTAGAGAGCAAACAAAAAAAATGGTTGGAGGAAAATTGTGGACAGCTGGAGATGGCTGTAAATATCTTTCTCATTCACCATCCATCCATCCATCCCTCCACCCACCACATGTTTCATTTGGCGGCTGCTTTTCTTGAGGTATCCCTGATGGATTTCTCCACAGCTGGCGCCAGCCCAAACCTTCTGTTTATGAGTATTGAATGAAACATGTCTCAATATTGAGCTCTGTCAGGGTTCACCAGTGGGCACGTGGTCAGCTGTAGCTACAGACTTCATTATGCATACGCATCGATTGCTGCAGCTTGTGCCACCAGGCAGACTTGCCCGAATTTTGCAGTATGTTAAGCTTTCTCTTCACTAGTTCAAAGCAGTCGAGAATAATACTGGTCATGTCCATAACCTCAGCAGCAGGAAAGCGAAATATCATAATGATATTTGAATTATAAAGGACCTGGAAGCTTTAAATAATGATCCATCCATCCAATCATTATTTCCTTCTATATCACTATATCCATCCATCCAGCCACCCATCCACCCATCTGTCCATCCATCATATCACCAATTCTCATCCATCCATCCATCCATCCATCCATCCATCATATCACTATATCCATCCACCCATCCATCCATCCATCCATCCATCCATCCATATCACCAATTCTCATCCATCCATCCATCCATCCATCCATCCATCATATAACTATTTTCATCCATCCATCCATCCATCCATCCATCATATCACCAATTGTCATCCATCCATCCATCCATCCATCATATCACCAATTCTCATTCATCCATCATATCACTTTTCCATCCATCCATCCATCCATCCATCCATCCATCCATCCATCCATCATATCACCAATTCCCTTCCTTCCTTCCTTCCTTCCTTCCTTGACATTGTTTGTTTTGCATTTAAATATTAAACATCAACATCCTACTGAAAATGTCCTTTTTATCTCTATAAATTACAAGTTTTTTGAATGATTACCAAATGTGGTAATCATTCAGTAATATAAATCAAAGTATCATTATATCATATTTAATGCCATGTATTATAATATAATATAATAACATTCATTTGGAAGGCATTTTTATTCACAGTTTCTTAAGGAGTCTTTATAGAATACATTCTATGTAGTGAATGTTTTTCCTTGGAATCGAACTCATGGTCGTGGTGTTGCAAGCTCAATCCTCTATCAGTTAAGCTACAGGAACATCACTGTACCATTTCTTTAAGGGCGGTTTTAACTGAAATCTTTCATTTTGAACAGACCTAATGTTTGAACAAACTACAGAGGACTTACTGTATGTTTGAGATAGATTAATCCATAATAACAATACTCAGCATTCAGAGATGTTTTTTTTTTTTTCTTCCCCAGTGTTGTTATAAATTACAGTACTGCTCTGACTAGTGTTCTGGTGTTCAGCCCTGTTGTGGCTTGTTCTTATTTTGTTCTTTTCAATTTCAAAGCCCAACACGGCATGGTCACAAATCCTCCCCTTAGCTACATTTAACTACAATGAAATATCCCCCCACAATGTATGTGACAAATCAGAGTTTAAGACCCTCTTCTTGGGAGCAGTAATACATTTTGCGTACATGGCTGGCCTACTGTGATAGAGAACAAAGTGCCTGAAGTGTGTCAAGCTTTTCTCTTGGATGCATCCGTGCTCTTTCTCTCCCGCTACTCCCTGTTCATTGTAATATTGAAATTTGCTAAAATCTGAAATGCTTATTTATTTCTGCCCTCCCCTCTACAAAAAAAGAAATCCATTTTAGCTGAGTGCTTCATATATCCCGGAGGTAAGGAATAGTGATTGCTGGGCTGGACATGGATGCATTATGCATGAAGTTTCCCATGTCTCTCTATCTCTCTCTACCCTTCAGCACAGCTGTAGTATTTTTTGAAATGAGAGAGCAACTGAAAGAGAGCAAGAAACATAGAGAGAAGGTGAAGGATGGAATCTCTAACTTCATTGAAATAAGGAAGTATGCGGCTGGAAACGGCTCCTGCTGCGCAATCCTTCATACTGTCTAATCTATTGCGTTTAGAAATGACTAGAAGAGCTGTAAGTCATTGAAGTTGCCCTCAGTCAAGGGCAGAAGCACCAGGTCTACTGGACGACCCTGTAGGCAACTGCACAAGGTGTATGTGTTTTTGTCTGTGCGGGGATCAAGAGATATCCGACAGATGGTTGGAGGTGGTTTATTCACAGCAACAGATTTGTAGCATAGGAGAGCTTAGCATTCTCATAGGGACTAGTGGAGATGAATAATTTATATCTCATGAATTATCTGCCAAGGAACAAACCTTTGGAATGTTGTTCCCTTTAATTAGGCGAAAGTGGCCAATAGTCACTTAATGCTACATTTAGTTGCATTAGTGGCTGAATTAGTGGACCCGAGGCGATAAGCTGTGTCTTACCTTAGATCAGTGGATCTCAGCTGCTTTTGCTTCAGGGGCCAGATTTTACAGTGGGCATCAGGTGGTGACCCAGACCTTTTTTTTTTTTTTTTTTTTTTTGATGTTCTGGGGGCTGGATACCTCTCTTTCATTATATATATATATAATATGTATATATTGTAACACTTTGAATGGAGAGTACACCAAAATGAGGGTAACGCTAGTTATGTGTTTTATGTGACAGTGTCACTATATATATATATATATAATTAGTGTTGACACATATAAATAAATCACTTTTCAGATAGACCAATGAGTAGATATATTTGGTTAATATAATGGTTTTATTCATGTTATAAAACAGTTAGTTCCTGTCCTTGATTCCGATTGGTCAATATGTGTTTTATTCATGATAAAACACGGCTATGACCGCTACACCCAATGGTTCTGTGTATCACTACACAACACCCTTAGCAACCACTCTTAGCAACGTAAACTGTTTGTTCTCAATTGATATTGTTCATTGAAGCTTACTGTATCATGTAGAAGACTGTTGTGAGAAAGATTCAGATTTAGCATTTTCCTTCAGATCAGTCCTATGTTCATAATAAAAAATCTGTTTAAATGTCCGCTGCAATATCTTATCCTTTTAACAGTTAAGAGGTTTTCCCGTGACTGACAGCGCTAGTCAAAGCATTTGTCAGTTGCATCTTGTTCCGTGTTTACAACAATTCAGTCTTTTCAATGTAAAAGTCTTCGCTACTAACTGACACACTCATAAAGGCAGTATTTGCCGCCATCTAATGGCGTAATAATGTAACTTCTATTGCTGTTCACGATCAGGGCCTATTTTTTCCGGCAGAAGGAAGCCTTTTAGTGAAAGTTTGCTTCATGAAAGTTGCAATGACACATATTTTTTGGCTTTAATATTTGTATTGTGTGGTAACCATTTTATAAAAGCAATAAGGTACTCGAGGCTAGTGCTGTATCGTGAATAAGTCACCTTTTAAATGCAACTGCATTTATTAAAAAAAAAAAAAAAAAAGGCCAGTAGTTTCCTTAATCCATTTGCTAATTGCATTTCTTATTTGACATTTTTTTTATTTTTTGGCAATCAAATGCCACTGTACAGTCCACACATGAGAGCATTAAACCATCTCTTTTAACAGTTTATAAGCCTGTATGTATTTACTATGCACAGTAATATTTTTTAGTATTTTAATATTTGCATTTCTTGTATATACGTTTTTTTTTTTTTTTTCTCTCTCTAGGTCGAAACTCTATCAAAACCTGTACGTATACCATGTGACCCACCAGTTAAAAACCACTGCGTTAAATGACTGGGAGTTTTAACCAGAATTTAATGCGGTTAACTGGTTCCGTCCAATCTGGATGTCTAAATGTGGTTAAGCGAACATGTTCTTAGTAATTTTTGTGATTTTGTTCCATTGTGTTTTGAGAAAAGCTGGGCCAACCTTTGACCTGACCTTTGATTGGTCAGCTAGATTGTACTGCAGCGAGAGGCAGTGACTCAGGCTTTTTTGACAAGTTGCTAAGTAACAAAGTGATGTGGCCTCCATACAGTCTAAATGCGGCTCTGTGCCTCACCTGCTTCATGCACCCTACAGAGAAAAACAGAGGAAGTGTGCGGGGGATTTGTGTAGCCTGACTGAAAGCAGCTGTTACTGAAGCCTTGTTCCATGGCCATCAGTTTGTTTTAAAAAATTGTGGGGTCTGGTGGGTGCTCAGATGTGCAGATCACAATATGTTGAAGGCTTAGCTCATGAATATTAATTAGGCTATGCACAAATAATTCCATCATTTACTGTTTTGCTAAAGAAATAGTCATTGTGATAGTCTATGAAAGAGTTTTTGCTAATTTCACAGTAAAAACTGAAACAGTAACATTACAATTGAAAATGTCCAAAAAATGATTGCTGATTTCAGTATACACTGAGGGCTGGTCTTTTGACTTAAATTTGATCTCAGTAACTTTTATCTCATTACATTTCAGAGGGGGAAAAAAAATAAAAACTTTACAAAATGTGTTTTTAATGTTAATATGTTTACTTAAGAAATATTGTTAAATGTCACGACTGCTGAATGACTGCTTTATTAGCATAGACCCCAGTCTGTGTGCGTGCTTCAGATGTGCGTGCTCAGAAAACTATAAATTATTACCATATCTACCATAAAGTGTAGAATAATATGGCTTTAAAATGCGTGCAGATAATAAACTTGCTTGATGAGGAACTGCAATGTCACGTGAGTGTGATTGCGATAGAGATGATAATCAAAATTAAACAGATGTTTTAGTTTTTGGCAGAGTATTTGAGGCACAAGCTGTACAGGCTCCGCCCTCTTCTGGAAAATAGGGTGGGGAGCAGCAGCTCATTTGCATTTAAAGATACATGCACGGAAACCATGTTTTCCCTTCCACTCAAAAATGGGCATTTACAACATGGTATAATAAATGATCTGTAGGGTATTTTGAGCTGAAACTTCACAGACACATTCTTGGGACACCTGAGACTTGTATCATATATTGTAAAAAGGGGAATAATAGGTCCCTTGTAAGGGGATCATCATATTTTGGGGTCATTGGCATTAAAAGTGCTAATATTTTTGTATTGAGTGCAAGTGGTCTGATCCAGATACCAAAGTTTAAAAGCAATAGATTGGAGCGTGTGCTGGAAGAACATTGCCGTTGTCACTTTCTGCCACTGATAACAACAGCAACAATCACTCAGAAAAATGAAATGACAAATTCCAGTGCCAGATTGGCACTTATTATAACACACATGAAAGAATGACAGTTGGTTGTATTGTATTACAGACATTCCTGCCCCAAGCTATTTCATAAAGTGGTATGGACAAAATCAACATTCCCTACCCATCTAAACCCGTAAATGACGCCTGTGTTTGTCCTTTGAAAGGACGACAGAGGAAAAAAACATAAAGAGACATTGTATTACAAAACAGAATGAGAAAAACAGATGCATAGAAACAAAAACTACATTAATAACAGATAGAAATGACCATAAAATATGTAAAAAAAAAAAAAAAAAAAAAGGAGTTTGTGGCAGAAAGTGAGCTTGACTTTTGACCTGACCTTTGCGAAAACTCTCCTGGTTTCTCGCACTTTCTCTCCTCCCCTCCTCTTCTTTCGCCAAACTGTCACATCGCATTAGCAACCCTTTCTCAACCTTGCCCAAATGTCTCTGCCGAGGAGCAACAACACATAAATTAATCAGCAGAGATCCGTCAGATAATTCTGATCAGGGATTTCAGTGACTGAGCCCAAGAAGTTTTGCAGCATGAGAATACCCTGTAAAATAAAGTAGAATAGCACAGACTTTGATACAGTTATGAATACATTAATTTCTGTTACCATCTGCGTAAGAGAGGGGCCATGCATAATAAATATGGCGGCAGCCTGCTCTATAGGAACCACTAACCATCATGTACCAGACCAAAGCTGCGAGGCCTAGTGGTTTTGATTATGCGTGACAGTGCAGGAAATGATGGGGCAAAACTAACCCAAGAAACACCCATCCACTCTGAACATGTTTCTTTCATTTCTGTTTCTTTAAAGCTGTGAATATTCATGAAGGAATGAAATTCTATAACCTCTGCCAGAGTGTTTGCAAGAAGAGGATTGATTTACTTTAATAGAGCATGTTAAACATCATAATGACTTATAATGATGAAAATCGGACTGCGCCGACACGGTATTTTATTATTCTCTCTAGAGCATATTCTGACTTTATGCAATATCACACTAGCGAGCTATTGTATGAAGATGTATGTTATGTAAAACAATGTTTAAGGTTTTGGAGGCAGGGCATAGTGGCTAGCTCTCGATGAGCTGTGGTGCTCATATATGATCTTTTGACCATATCCAATTTTCCCGCCTGTTTACATTCACTTTAGACACGACTGGTATCCGATATCTGTATTTACATTAAAGGGGCCCTATAATGCCCCTTTCACAAGATGTAATATAAGTCTCTGTTGTCCCCAGAATGTGTCTGTGAAGTTTTAGCCTAAAATACCACACAGATCATTTACTATAGCTTGTTAAATTTGCCCCTATTTGGGTGTGAGCAAAAACACACCATTTTTGTGTGTGTCCCTTTAAATGCAAATGAGCTGCTGCTCCCAGCCCACTTCCCAGAAGAGGGCGGAGCTTTAACAGCTCACGCTTCGGTTTCTCAACAACAACAAAGCTGGAGAATCTCACGCAGCCAAAATGAGGATTGTCAGTAACGGTGTTCAGCCTTACATTGTTCAAACCGGAGTCGACACTGATGGAGAGACTCAGGAAGAAGTTACAACTTCTAGAATGAAACTGGACGTTTCTGAATGGTTGGTAGATAAATAAATGTAGTTGCTGTGGAGTTGATTCAACTTATCAACTAGCATGTGGCGTCATGTTAATCTGTTGTGCAAATCCAGCGTTGAATTGACCCTCATTTGTGAAGCAGTCCGGCGTAAAATGACGGCATGGTAACAACACTCTACTACAACAACTCTTCCTCTTCTCTAAAGCAGCCCAACATGGCCTCACCCCCTTTGTTGCGTGTTCTCGGGGGCAGGGTTTATGTAAATTTTAGGGTTTGTGATGTCACCAACCCGGGAAGAAGCTCATTGTAGTCCCTACCAGCCGTTTGTTGTAGTCCTTAAAAAGCGATTTCTGTAAAAGAAAATATCTACCTTTGCATTGAACTTTGAGCGTCGTAACTTTACAGATGTTGTTTATGATCAAACAGCAACATTACACACTAACTAAAGTTAAAAAAGTGAAATCATAATCAAGGACCCCTTTAATCCCCGCCCAAAATGATTCTGTTGGTGATCGCTTTACTACGACATGGTTGACCATCGGGTTTTGAATGGCCGTACTAAAATTATTTACATAATTCATGTCTGGTGGCCATGATTATTTCCTAGCATGGATAAGTTAAAAGCTGTCATGGATGTTTGCAGCTCAAAATCTGACTGAACAGATGTAGAACAGAAAATGCATGTAGAACAGAAAATAACTGCAATTGTCATCTGTTGTTTTCTACTGTAGCTTTCAGTAGTGTAGCTGTTTTATTTATAAAGTTCATGGGGCAGAAGTTGAAAACCAGTTTCTATGCTCCTGAATGTTTCTGTGTGTGCGCAATTTCTTATATATATAAAAAAACACAGACAGTTTTGCACATACAGGCACGTCTGCTTCATAATATGTCATTAAAAAGCTATCTTTGTGGGAAAACGTGTCGCCGTTGCCTTGGGCTGGCTTGGAATTCCAAGGGGAATCAGATGAAGTCAGATGTTCAGATATCAGATATGTATCTGATTTAAAACCACTTTTACACATGTGCAACAAATTTCCGATCTGTGTCAGATGTGAGTAAAATATCAGATTTGTACCATTTCCTGATCCCATAACTATCTCTAATAAATAGACAAAAATGCCTAAATAGAAGTGTTTTATGTGTTTGTATGGACTTTTTTCATTCTTTTTGCTATATGTAAGTCCAATATTCACCAATTGGGATTCATGTTTAAATGCATTTATGCCACCTCCATCCATAAACAGTCTGTATAAAAGCCTCTGTTATATATGTTTTCTGAAACAACTACTGTGCCCACCCCCCATTTTTCCCAATGATTGAATCAGTTTCCAGACTTGACCCCAATCAGCCTCAGTCTCAGGGCACTGACAGCCACCCCCTACCCATAACCCTTTACAACTGTCAAACCCCTTGTCTATTTCCTCTTTACATAATGACAGTCATGAAACCCACTGTGCAGTAATGAGGCCTGTCTGATTTCTGAGGAGGTCCAATGTGTTTCACTGCTTTAAGACACACACACACCATGTTTGAACTGTTATAACTTAGATGAAGAGACTGAATTTAAATTGACACCACGCACACACACACGCGCACACACACACACACACACACACACACACACACACACACACACACACACACACACACACACACACGTTATGTGCTTATTCAAACACTCTACTTTTAAGATTCTCTACATGCCACCAGCAATAACAGAATGATTTGATTTGATGATTTTGCAGTTGTCTACTTTGCCTGGCGGGTGGAGATTCACATTGATGTTTCACATTGATTTTTGATGAATATTGTTTTTTCTTTGCCAAAACAAACACCATATTTTTGTGAGAGTTTTCCCCCAAGTAGTTGGCTGGTGACAGCTGGTGGGCTAGTTAGAACGCAGACCGCTTTAAATTAGCTGATTGCTTTTTGAGTAGAGCGAGCTGGAGGCTTGGATAAGGATCTCTCGCTGTGTGACTTTGTGCCAGGAAACCTGTGGCATTGAAGCAATATATTGTTCATCACACTTTTTCCTAAAACACACAGTTTCTGAAATAATGGTTATGAAATCATATTAGACTTGTTCAAATGCTTCTCATGCCACTTCCTATTTCCTTACAGACATTTTCTATTTCAAATGCACACAGTCATATGCACACTCAGGCATGCATATTGTCTTTCCTGGTATCGTTACTCTTCTGATTTTGAACAGCTCTGTAATGTAAGAATTAAAAGGGCAATTCTCTGATTGGATATTGGATGTCCTCTGTTTGGAATGGAGAAAGTTTATTCAATTATAGTAAACGTTAAAAATAATTTAGTAAAAATTCAGGTAAATTAAGCATTGACTGTGGTGGATGGATAGATAGATAGACAGACAAGTAGGTAGGCAGAAAGATGGATAGACTGGCAGACAGGTAAATGGGTAGACGGAACAGGTAAACAGTCAGACATACTGTAGATAGACAGACAAGTAGATGTGTAGACAGACAGAGATAGACTTCATAGGTAGGCAGATAGATGGATAGATAGACAAGTAGGTGGGTAGACAGTAGGGCTACACGATTTATCGCACAATACGAAAAATAACATTGAAATCGCACTTAAACGCCATTCTTAGTGCGATTATGAAATCGCAAAGGCTGCGATTATTTTCTTTTAATGCACAGCTTGTCTGTGAAATATGGCTCCAAATGCTAATCAATCTGAAAGCACTGCGAGTTTCAGTCGTTTATAATGTACATTTCAAAAAGAAACACGCGTCAAACATATTTACAGACATGAGAAGCATTTATTAACACCTTGTCCAACAAAAGACAACGTTTAATAACGTGTTTTTACTCCAAACTCACTTCATACAGTAACGACAGTTGAGCATCGCTCTGTGAGATGATGTGGCTTCTTACACAGAATAAGTCAGTCGTGTGTTTATTAGTCATGTCTAATTAATCAAAGCATTTCAATCTTCTGTTTATTCAGCTACAGTGATAGTATGATGCCCATAGGGATTTTCATGGAATGACGTGTGTTATCTTCTTCTGCGACAGGGCATATTTGGAGTTTCTGCGCAAGAGCACCCTCTGGCTTTCAGATGGACAAGCATTTACTACTGATCACAGAGCCGTGGAGCTCTGAAAAGCTGCGCATAAAATAATAGCAGCCTTTGCCAAATCGTGTGCGGTTTAATCGCGATAAATCGTGCAGCCCTAGTAGACAGACAGACAGGTAGGTAGGCAGATAGATGGATGGATGGATAGACAGGCAGACAAGTAAATGGGTAGACGGAATAGGTAGACAGACAGACAGGTAGATGGGTAGACGGAACAGATAGACAGAGATAGACTTCACAGGTAGGCAGATGGATAGATAGAGGCAGGCTGTTAAATTGGGTAGAAGGAACGGGTAGGCAGACAGACAGGTAGGTAGGCAGATAGATAGACAGGCAGACAGGTAAATGGGTAGACAGAACAGGTAAACAGACAGACAAGACAGACAAACAGGTAGATGGGTAGATGGAACAGGTGCACAGACAGACAGACAGACAGACAGACAGGTAAATGGGTAGATGGATCAGGTAAACAGGCAGACACAGGTAAATGGATAGATGGAATGGGTACACAGACAGTCAGACAGACAGACAGGTAGATGGGTAGATGGAACGGGTACACAGGCAGACAGACAGGTAAATGGGTAGACGGAACAGGTAAACAGGCAGACAAGACAGACAAACAGGTAGATGGGTAGATGGAACGAGTACACAGACAGACAGACAGGTAAATGGGTAGATGGAATGAGTACACAGACAGACAGACAGGTAAATGGGTAGATGGAATGGGTACACAGACAGACAGACAGGTAGATGGGTAGATGGAATGGGTACACAGACAGACAGACAGGTAAATGGGTAGATGGAACAGGTAAACAGACAGACAAATATAGACTGACAAGACACGCAGACAGGTGAATGGGTAGACGGAACGGGTACACAGACAGACAGACAGGTAGATGGGTAGAAGGAACGGGTACACAGACAGACAGACAGACAGGTAAATGGGTAGACGGAACAGGTAAACAGACAGACAAATATAGACAGACAGACAGGTAAATGGGTAGACAGAACAGGTAAACAGACAGACAAATATAGACAGACAGACAGGTAAATGGGTAGATGGAACAGGTAGACAGACAGACAGACAGGTAGATGGGTAGATGGAACGGACAGACAGACAGACAGACAGGTAAATGGGTAGACGGAACAGGTAAACAGACAGACAAATATAGACAGACAGACAGGTAAATGGGTAGATGGAACAGGTAGACAGACAGACAGACAGGTAGATGGGTAGATGGAACGGGTACACAGACAGACAGACAGACAGACAGGTAAATGGGTAGACGGAACAGGTAGACAGACAAGACACACAGACAGGTAAATGGGTAGACGGAACAGGTACATAGATAGACAGATAAATGAATAGACGGAACAGGTACACAGACAGACAAATATAGACAGACAAGACAGACAGACAGGTAAATGGGTAGACGGAACAGGTACACACACAGACAGACAGACAGACAGACAGGTAAATGGGTAGATGGAACAGATAGACAGACAGGTAGATGGGTAGATGGAACGGGTACACAGACAGACAGACAGGTAAATGGGTAGACGGAACAGGTAGACAGACAAGACACACAGACAGGTAAATGGGTAGACGGAACGGGTACATAGATAGACAGATAAATGGATAGACGGAACAGGTACACAGACAGACAAATATAGACAGACAAGACAGACAGACAGGTAAATGGGTAGACGGAACAGGTACACAGACAGACAGACAGACAGACAGACAGACAGGTAAATGGGTAGATGGAACAGATAGACAGACAGGTAGATGGGTAGATGGAACGGGTACACAGACAGACAGACAGGTAAATGGGTAGACGGAACAGGTAGACAGACAAGACACACAGACAGGTAAATGGGTAGACGGAACAGGTACACAGACAGACAGACAGACAGGTAAATGGGTAGACGGAACAAGTAAACAAACAGAAAGACAGAGACAGACAGACAGACAGACAGGTAAATGGGTAGACGGAACAGGTACACAGACAGACAGAGATAGACAGACAGGTAGAAAGAAAGAGATAGACTTCATTGGTAGGCAGATAGATGGATAGATAGACAAGTAGATGGGTAGACAGACAGACAAAAACAGACAAACAGGTAGATAGGCAGATAGATAGATGGACAGACAGACAGACAGGTGGATAGACAAACAGGTAGACGTATATTGGGTAAAAGACATTTTATATCTGTAACATTCCCATGGTTCCTCTGTTTCTCAAACCCAGAGGTTTTTTTGTTTGTTTGAGGGAATAACTCACTTTTGATTCAAATGAAAACTATGCCACTGCCACTGTGTGTACAGTATTGTTTTTGTGCATGTTTAAGGTGTGTGTGTTTTTCTGAACGATTGTGTGCATATGCATGTCTTTTTATTGTGTGATTGAGAAGGAGAGTGAGAAAGATATATAGGACAAGTTTCAGGCAAAGCTATTTTCAAAAGGTCACATCTTATGTAATGTGAAATAGCACTCTGTTTCTTATTCATACTGGCTCTTTCTTTTAGTCTGTCATTCTCTCTCTACCTCTGTACCTGTGTTCATCCATCTGTATATTTGTGTGTGCTTCTTTAAGGTGGCTGTTTTAGCACATGTGACAGAACAGAATATATTTGGCTTTAGAATGCATTGGAAAGGAAAGAAGGCGCTCTGAGGTATGAAGTATCTGTGTAGTCGTCATTCATTGGCTGGAGGGAGCGGTTTCTCAGACGTCTGTGTTGTTTGAAGGGAAATGCAGATAAATATGCTACCATCAAGATGGAAATAAAAGATGGTGCATACGAGCTATGAACCCACCATTCGGTTCCAGCTATCAATTATTCAGTGATGCCTATTGGCAAAATGAAACGGGGGAGGGGGCATGAACATATTATAACATGCAAAAAAAAAAAAAAAAAAAAAAAAGCCTACATGCAGATCAGCTAAGAAAATGAGAGACCAACAGAATAAATGGGTTTTAGAAGGAGAAAATACAGCTTTCACTGAAGGTCTGGAGAAAAAAAAAAACATGAAAGAATAAAATCAGTGCTGCAGATCTGTGACAGTAATAACCATTTAATTTCCTTTAAATGGACTTGGCGCTTTTGAACTCGAACAGACCATTATAATTGTGGTATCAGAATTACACACAACTGTTATATTGCATCATCAGTCAATTGTACTGCAGAACTATTAACTCCTTTTTCTGATTTGATCAGTATATGGCTGGGTTGAAACATCGATTTTAATTGATTTTCAGTTGATGCTTGAACTAAACTTCACTTAACATTATTTGTAGCGCACCTCTTATCCAATAATCGCAGTAAGTTATGTGCTTTACTTTTGATATTAAACAAAGTCTCAGCTTTCAAATTTTTATGATGAAATGCACACAATAAATACCGTTTTGGCACTCTTTAATGTGGCATTTAATGTTTAAAAAAAGGTCTACTTCAGGAGGTCAAACTAAATATTATTTGAGCTGTTTTACATTACATGCATTTTATATAAGGTTTGCAATTTTTGCATTAATGTGGATAAATATAGTTTAAAACCCTGATTTTTTTGTGGGTTTTTTTAGCAATAAACATTACATTTAAACAAAATTAAACTATAGTAATTAAATTTACCATTTAATTAAATTAAACATGCACAAGCAAAATATATACAGACATTTGATGTTAAAAACCTATACGCTATATGCTATTTTTTAATTTTTTAATTTTAGATGATAGTTTATATAGCATCTAATAGTTCTCACTGCAAAATTTAATTTTTGCCTCTAATGTTTTAGTAAAAAATAAGTGTACCCTATGCATGGATGGTATCATATCTGAGTGCACATGAACTATTGATTAAGAATGCATTAATAGAATGTTTGTAAATGATGTTTTTATGAAAATTATTATAACATGTTCCCAATATAATTTTGGGGTTGATAAGATTTTGTAATGTTTTTTAAAGAAGTCTCTTATGCTTACCAAGACTGTATTTATTCGGTAATAAAAACTGGTAATTTATTTCACAATGTGACAATTTAAAAACATTTTTATCTCACAATTGTGACTTTATATCATGCAATTCTGACTTTATATCTCGCAATTATGTCTTTATAACTCACAATTGAGTTTTTTTCTTGCAATTCTGACTTTATAACTCGTAATTTTGACTTTATATCTCGCAATTCTGACTTTATATCTCGCAATTCTGACTTTATAATTCGCAATTCTGACTTTATAACTCAAAACTGCGAGTTTATATCACGCGATTCTGACTTTATAACTCACAGTTGAGTTTTTTTCTTGCAATTCTGACTTTATAACTCGCAATTGTGAGTTTGTATCTCACAATTCTGACTTTATAACTCACTATTGCGATTAGTGAAAAAAAAGTCAGAATTGCGAGATGTAAACTCACAATTTCCAGAAAAAAAGTTGTGAGATAAAAAGCCACTATTACCTTTTTTTTATTCAGTGGTGGAAACAAGCTTCCATACATTTCTTATTTTCAATGTTGGAAAAAGTTGTTGCTTAATACATTTTTATGCATTTTTTTTTTTTTTTTGATGAATTTTCAAAAGAACAGCATTTTCTTTTTTTAAATCTTATTTACCTCAAACTTTTGAACATTAATGTATGCATGAAAATCTTAATATGTGATTTTATATAAACAATATATGTTTCTGCTTTTAAAGTGATTGGGTCATTCTGTCCTACATTCATCAGGATTTCCACATCATGTTGATAAGCTTACCAGTTAACACACTAAATTCTCTTTCATTTTAATAAAGCCATCAGTGCCGAGATCTCCCAAGCTTCTTGTGGGCGGCGACTCGTTCGCGTTGGCAAAAAGAGCAAATGTTTTAGCTGTAATTGTAATGTAGGAATCCTCAGTTCCTGTGTAAGTGAATAAGAGAGAGAGAGCAAGAGGTGTTACATATCTGTCGAGTGAAGATGAAGACAGTGTTCTGCAAATGCACGTCTAATTGTTTCTCAAGACATCCTGCACCAATTTACCCTCCTACACTAGCAGCGCATTCACACGCACTTCCACTACAGCAAATGCTAATGCATAAACTGCCAGACACAGGGATAAAAAACATCTCCTATGAATCCCAGCCTGTCGCTTTGAATTTCCGCCCCATCCAGAGACTAGCCACTCAAGGTTGAAATGGTATTGCTTTACATGAGCACCAGGCAGCATTTAAATTGAGAAAGCACACCAGCCACTGCCAAGTGTGTAGCAGATTGACATTTCCTTTGTGTACGAGAAGTGCTGTGGATTTACATTTGCTGTTATGTAGACGTGTGGGATTTTAAACCTGTACATTACCTATACCAAGGGCCCCGAGGGGGAGGGCCGGCTCTGTGACACAGAGGCCCCTGCATTTGTGAGGTTTGCCTGGCCTCTACGTTATCGGGCTCCATTTACAGAGCAGCGAGGTGGGAAAAATGGCAGGTTGGATCTGATGAGAGAGGATGGAGTGTAACACTTGTAAATGTCAAGCTTCAGAGTAACTCTCACTCCCGAGAGACCCTCACTCAAATCTCCACTCTCTCTCAGAGCTCTGGGAGCATCTGCCAGGACAAGGTGTTTCTTTCGCTCCACTCCATGTTTATCTCTTCCTCTGTCCATCTCGCTCTTTTATCCTCTGCTTGGACTGCTTTTTCTGCTCAGGGAAGTTTTTTTTTTCTCTCTAAATCTTGGAATCAGTGGTTCGGAGCGCATATCAAACTGCCAAAGTCACATGATTTCAGTAAACGAGGCTTTGTTACGTGATAAGTGTTTCGAAATTTCAATGGTTCAACACTGGGGGGCGTGACTTTGGCAGTTTGATTCACGCTCCGAACCACTGATTTGAAACAAAAGATTTGTAAAGATTCGAAGCTTCATGAAGCAATGTTTTGAAATCGCCCATCACTAGATATTGTTGAATAAAGTCGTTATTTTTTTTTTTGGTGCACAAAAAGTATTCTCGTCGCTTCATAACATTAAGGTTGAACCACTGTAGTCACATGAACTGTTTTAAATGTTTTTAGGAGCTTTCTGGGCATCTGAAAGTGTTAATTATCTTGCTGTCAATGGAGGCCTCACTGAGCCATTGGATTTTATCAAAAATATCTTAATTTGTGTTTTGAAGTGAACGAAGGTCTTACGGGTGTGGAACGACATGAGGGTGAGTAATTAATGACAGAATTTGGGATGGCTGTCCTGCACCGAAGGCATCACCGTCTTTGACAAAATTGCTTGATACTTCAAAGAATTCATGATGTCCTTCATACAGTCAAGATTTCCACTTCCTGCAACAGCAAAACAAGACTGGAGCACCTCCATGTTTGTCCATGGAGATGGTGTTCTTCTGCTTAAAAGCTTTGCCATATTTGCACCAGACACACCGCTGATTCATGAGTCCAAAAAGTTCAAGTTTGGTCACATCCCTCCATTAAACATTCTTCCAGAACTCCACAGGTGAATGAATTTTTGCATATTCAAGTCGGCCTTTTATTTTCTTCTGGGTCAAGAGATGCATTCGGCAAGACGTCCCAACACGAAGGCCATGCTTGTCTAGTGTTCTTCTTATACTCTGCATTGACATGTTTTTCCTCCTTTCATTAGGTCATCTCGCAAGTCTTTGGCAGTAAATTGCGGGTTTTTCTCAGTTGCTCTGATCAAATATTGTATTCCCCTTAATGATATTGTGCTCTTTCTTCAATACCCTCAAAGGTTTTCTGGTACAACAAATTTTAAACGTATGAATAAGGCTGCCAGCTGTATCTCTAGGAACTTTTAATGTTTTGGAAATCTTCTTGTAGCCATAGACTTTCCAACGTAATAAAAAAATGTATCTATAGCTGGGCTAAATTTATGTAGGCTATGTGTAAAAGCACAAGCTAATTCAGTTTTGTTATAGAGTTTCCAAAGGCTTAATTGTGTTTTAACTATAACTCAAAAGCATTACATTATATATCGACATTATCAATTTTAATTTGCCAGTAAACTGTTATAGATGCAATGCAAGACTCTGTATCTTTAGAAAAGCTTACATTTGTAAATTTTTACAGTTGAATAATTGAATAATTTTGATTTCAACTGTACAGTGAAAGTCAGTGGGGTCCAATGTTGTTTTAAACCAATTTTTGTGTTTCGCAGAAGAAATAAAGTCATACCGATTCGGAACAACATGACGGCGAGTAAACAATGTCGGAATTGTTATTTTGGGACAACTGTGCCTTTTTAAATAATTGAATCACAAGGATAAATCTTCTCTTTTTGGATTCATTTGTGATTTCATGTCTTAATGTGATTATGGAATCAAAGGCAAATCCTTAGTGATCCATATAATTTTTTTTTCTGATCTAGCATCAAGATCCTTTTAAAAGATTGTTCAGAATGCTTAGTCACCAAGGTGATAAGATGAGTGGAATATGGAGGGAGAGAGTGTGACAGCGGGTGGGTTGAATGTGTGCTGGGACCCTTGCAGTGCAAACAAACACATACACAAACACACTCTCATACATAGATGTAATCTTCCACAAGCTCTCAGTTTATTGTGCCCACGGGTATAATTTAATGCTTGAGCAAAATGCTTACTAATAGCTACTGTTCTGCATTCACTATAGGGCAATGCAGAACAGTACAATGACAGGGACAGAAAGACACACAGAGGAACAGCTGAAACAAATGAGTCAAAACTACATCAAAACAGAAGATTCTACACTGGTGGGTGTAGAAAACATATGAAAATAAATTAGAGCAATCACTCTGCAAAGTTTACCACAACAGTCCTGTTATGAAAAGACAGGCATATGCTTATACTTGCAGAGCAAATTTGGATTGTTATGGGATGTATTGTGTGTCTTAAGACCTGTAAAGGCCATGTACACTTGGCCTTGGTCTGGGACTCAAAACATAATGTTTTGGTCTGGATCTTGGTCTTGGTTGAAGGGGGGTCTATTCTCAGTCTGGGTCTTTATTTTGGGTCTTTGCCTGTATCTTGTCGGGACCTTGGTTGGGGGCTGGATCTTAGGGAGTCTAGTTTTAGTCTAGTTCTGCATCTGAGGGTGGATTAAGTGGATTGTACTGTTGTTGTTGTTTCTGTTTTTCATCCTAGGTGTATGTGACTATCTTCTTCCACTATCTCCTTTCAAGACAATCAGAGTTATATTATAAAATATCTTGGCTCTTCCAAGCTTTATAATAGAAGTGAATGGCGCTCCTGATTTTGAAGTCCAAAAAAGTGCATCCATCCATCATAAAAGATATCCACACAGCTCCAGGGGGTTAATAAAGGCCTTCTGAAGTGAAGCGATGGTTTTTTTGTAAAAAAAAAATAAATAAAAAAATCCATATTTAAATGTTTATAAACTAAAATAGCTAGCTTCCAGCTGACGGCCTACGCAATATGCACTGTAAAAAGTAATACGCTCTATCGACTCAATAAAATTGTGGTAACAGATTAATCTATTATGGATGGATTAATCAAAACTATTAATCAAATTCAACAAATAAGAATTGAGTTAGAATTAATAAAATGAATTCCTTAAAAGTCAACCATTTAAAATGTGTAAAATTAACACCATTACAAAAACCACAAACTGACATAAAAATCAAATAGTCAAACTGCCCAACTAAATAAAACACTGATAACCATAATGGCGACCAAACATTTTCAATAAAATCAACATCTACACCTCTGTTAATTCTTGTGTTTCTCTTTCATTCAGTGATTCTGCTTGTTATAATCAGGTGTCTTCAATGCTGTCTGTTATTCAGATATTTTTGTTTAAATTTTACTTAAATTTTACTCGTTTTAAATGGTGGACATTTAAGGAATTAATTTGATTAATTCCAACTCAATTCTATTTGTTGAATTTAATTAATGATATTACTTGTAATTTGTTGCCAAAATTTTATGGAGTAGATACAGCATATTACTTTTTACAGTGTGACCTACACCAAAAGAGTGACCTCTGACCCGACGCATGACGCATTGACAAATGCAGAAGCCAAAAGCCTAGAACAAAACAAAACACCGGTCACGAATTAGAAGTCTAAAACAGGAATTTTTAAAGAGAAATATCGGAGGATTTCGATATAAGAGAAGAGCTTGAGTTTGTTGCCCAGCCCTATTTGTTTGAACCGCGAGAGGCGTCCAAGCTAACGATACTCCTACATCCTACGTCATACATTGCTTCTTTTGGTGCAAGTTAGAAAGCTAGAAAAAGTTTTAAATATGGATATTTTTCTTACAAAATCCCATCGCTTCACTTCAGAAGGCCTTTATTAAACCCCTGGAGTCGTATGGATTACTTTTATGATGGATGGATGCACTTTTTTGGGCTTCAATATCGTGAGCGCCATTCACTACCATTTATAAAGCTTAGAAAAAGCCAGGATATTTTTTAACTCTAATTGTGTTCGTCTGAAAGAAGATAGCCATATACACCTTGGATGGTTTTAGGGTGAGTATCCCTTTCATTTTTAGGTGAGCTATCCCTTTAAGACAGTATGACATTGAAAGGACTGTACTTCTGCAGCCAGTGTCAATTTCAATACCACATACCCTGGATTTTATAGGATTTATGATTTAAACGTGCCACATTTTTGTTTTTCCCAGTTGAACAGAAGGCGAGCAAAAGAAAGAACGCTAATGATGTTATGATTGATAAGATTGTAGCAGTAATTTTTCAGTTGCAGCCTTGAAAAAAGCTCAGCATGTGCTATTATTATAGTAAACTGTGTGTTCTGTATGTGGCAATGTCTTGTGTGCTCAGCCTCATTTGCTGAATTTTATCGATCAATAGCGAATCTCTGTTGTCATGGTGTTTTTGTTCTTCATGGTGTGGTGTGAACATCATTACTTAAAGTTGTTGTGAATCCATCCCCAGTTGCTAAGGTGGAAATCATGGGACCGGTTTGTTCATCTTCTCTCTACACCACTCTATCATGTTTTCACTAATGGTCTCACATGGGGCTGGGAATGCTGTGAGGAGCAACAGGAATGTAATGATGACAATGTTTTAGACTTAGAATTCATCTGAAAACCTGTAAGGAACCTAATTTTATGAAGTTACTGCTTATGAGTGCTCTTTTTTTCTGGGTCATTTAGTTTAATCAGTATTAAAAATACAATTTATGCATATTTTACTTAAATACACCTTTTCTACTGTGAGCACATTTTTAATTAAAATTGAGATAGAAAGGTGAAACAACTGTCTTGATGATATAATGTAGCAAACAACATCATTAAATTCTTGAAAAGAAACTTTGGTTGTTTGGTGTCCCATACAATGAATTAATTCAGTAATATCAATAACATTTTGAAACTCTGAGTATAGTAAATTCTTCGAGCAAAAGAAATGCAGAGACAATATGTGTGTGGGGGAGGCAAAACGAAAATAAAGGTGTGATCTTTTAATAAAGCCTTGCCAATGTAAGTCAGCAGCTTTGCCTAAACCTTCCCCAGAGCCACTCTTCATTATGACACCATCTCTCTTTCCACAGAAGCACCACTCCAAACCTAATATTGAGCTCATTGCTGGATAAATATCTTAACCATGTCCTTTTGAGCGAAAGAAATGTGTTACACAAATTCAAATTAAGTTCAGCTGTGGTGAACTTTAGAAGACAAGCACTAAACACACAGAGGAAAGACAGTGAGGATTTGATCGTGATTCTCTAATAGCAAACACACTGGATTAAATCCATTGTTCTGCCCACACGCTCGGCTGTGTCACTGACACTGAGAGGAGCCGTCACTGCTATAATTAAGAGAGAGATCCCAAAACTCTCCTGTGCATTATGTGGGGATGTTCTCGTTTACAAAGGGGAGGGATCTGACTAATAGGAGTGATGCGGACCTGGAGGACAGGTCTTGGGGTCAAATGTGCCCTCCCCCTCCTCCACATCAGATTCTGGTTTAGATATTCATTGTCATGGTTGGCTAGAATTAAGTTGCCCAGTACAGACAAGATGATATGTAAAGTATTACATTTAATAGCGCTTATGGAAGTATGTTTTCAACAGATTCTCAACGCAAATCTCCAAATTCATATTTTTGTAGCAACCAAAACCACTTGTCCTGTTGACGACACTATAGTCCATCCGTCCATCCATCCATCCATCCATCCATCCATCCATCCATCCATCCATTGTTATATCTAACATCCCATCCATCCATCCATCCATCCATCCATTGTTATATCTAACATCCCATCCATCCATCCATCCATCTATTGGTATATCTAACATTCCTTCCATCCATCCATCCTTTCATTTATCCATCCATCCATCCATCCATCCATCCATCCATCCATCCATCGTTATATCTAACATTGCATCCATTCATCTGTCAATTGTTATATGTAACATCCCATCCATCCATCCATCCATCCATCCATCGGTATTTCTAACATTCCATCCATCCATCCACCCATCCATCCATCCATTCATCTTTTTATTTATCCATCCATCCATCTATTGGTATATCTAACATTCCATCCATCCATCCATCCATTATTATATCTAACATTTCATCCATCCATCCATCCATTTATTGGTATATCTAACATTCCATCCATCCATCCATCCATCCATCCATCCATCCATTATTATATCTAACATTTCATCCATCCATCCATCCATTCATCCATCGTTATATCTAACATTGCATCCATTCATCTGTCAATTGTTATATCTAACTTCCCATCCATCCATCAGTATATCTAACATTCCTTCCTTCCTTCCATCCATCCATTGGTATATCTAACATTCCATCCATCCATCCATCCATCTATCCATTATTATATCTAAAATTTCATCCATCCATCCATCGTTATATCTAACATTCCATCCATCCATCCATCGTTATATTTAACATTCCATCCATCCATCCATCATTGGTATATCTAACATTCCATCCATCCATTGTTATATCTTACATTCATTCAATCTATCTATCTATCTATCTATCTATCTATCTATCTGTCTGTAATTGTTCATTTTATTAAACATAAACATATTAACTGTTTAAATCGTCCACACATAAATATCTGAAGATAAAATTGATGCCACCTGTATATTTACTATCAGCTTTGACTGTGGCTCATCCAATGTCATTTCACAGCCAAAATTTAACAAAATCTGTATTAAATATGAAAGGCTTTTCAAAATCAAATCAGTAATAGTTTATCAAACCAAATGTCCAAACTTTTTTCCAATTATACATAGTAAAATGATCAGAGTAAAGATTTATCATGGACTAATTGTAACTGAAAGGGTTGAAAATGCTTTAGAGATTGAGCTAGCTGTGACATGTCAAATGTAATCATTGAAATCACCACATTAAAGGTGCTCCCGTAACTGAAACAATATTTGTTTGATTGCATCATTTGATGGTTTTTTTTTTTTTTTTTTGGCTCATCCACAAACGCAGTGCCATTTCCTCTTGTGAGCGGTTGCAGCAGGTCTGACAGACGCTGCTATAGCTGTAATAGACAGATGAATAGAGAGGGGAATTACTAGAAGGCCCATCTCAAATCAGCGCATCAATTCGCATCTCATCAGGGCATTGTGAGAAAACATCAAAGAGAGAGTAGGGAGGAGGGGATGAGAGAGGAGTGAGAATGGAGGGCGTAATGGAGGTACATTCTGTTTCACTTCACTGTGTTCCTTTGCTGATTTATACATTTTCAGAATATGTTGTTTTGACTTTGCTCTCAAGGTTTCATAATGTTGTACTTTCCTAGGTTAAGTCTAATTTTAAAAACCATCTTTTATGAAATTTTCTGTCCTGTGGACATGGTTTGGAACAACAAACAACAGTGCAACAAATTGAACCTTGCTTTTATCCACATCAAAAATATGGCATCATTTCTGACTGGTTGGTTGGCTTCTGTGTGCAGTATTTGTAGGTCAGTACATGTGCATTGTGTGTGTGCGTATGGACCTGTTGGGCTGCAACGGCACTGACATGAATGTCGGGCTTGTAATCCAATCAACCAAAGGAGGCAAATCAAATTACCCAGAGCAGCTAAAAAGATGTATCTCTATAAGAGGAGTCATAATAACATGAAGAAAAAGACAGAGGAGAAATCTCCATCCTGTGTAGAATATATCTATCTTCATATAAGAACAATGAATGATCAGAAAGAAAAGTGATTATGCATGCAAAAATGAAAAAATATAGTGGTATATCAATTTATATGGGTGTTTCTTCAACTAAGGGCACTTTTGTGTGCATATTTTTTTCCTACTTTTTTATGTGTAGGTCACATTCTTAGACATATTGCTTCATTACGTAATTTTTCATTTATTTTTGCAGTGTCTCAAATCACAGACAGATTTGATTGTGTTCCAATCTTAAAATCAAAAAAAGAATTACAAATTTTACAATTTATGCCATAAATATTTTATGCTGTACAAAGTTTAAATGCTTTAAAAGCCATAGAAATCAACATGAATCATTCAAATATTTATTTTGAGAAGTTATTTATATCTGTTATGACATTTGCATCATTTCTATCACACCAACCAATTTTGTATAAGATACACCCCCCCCCCCCCCCCCCCCCCCACCCCCCCCCCACCCCCCACACACACACACAGAGGTTTGTATTGCTATCTTAGTGAGGACATTGCATAGACTTCCATTGATTTTATATCAGGTCAATGATATTTTCTATCACCTAACCCAACCCCTACTCCTAAATCTACCCATCACAGAAACATGTGCACGTCAATAGATTTAAATAAAAACCTATTTTGGCTGATGTATAAGCCTTTTAAGCCTTAAGTATTTCACAATATAAGTGAGGACATTTGGTCCTCACAAGTATAGTCAAAACAAGTATACACACACACACACACACACACACACATATTTGATATATAAAAAAAATTACATTGTGTGTATTTAGGATTAAATGAAAATTTTGCTGTGAAATTAGCTTTAGCAAGACAAAGGAGTCTGCATTTTATTCTATTAAACATAATTTATAATGAGATCACTATTATTTTAGCATTATTTGTATGCTATTATAGTATTTATTAATATTTTGAATTAGTTTTAATTTTATATTTTCAGTTTTCATTTAATTTTTCAATTTGTAATATTATTTTTTATATTTCTATTTAGTTTCATTATTATTTATTATAAATGTATTATTATTTTAGTTTAGTTACACTTATTTTATTTCAGTTAGGTGCCAAGGAAACATTTTTCAATTTAAGTTTTTATCTGTATGTCATTTTATTTTATTTTATTTTTTTATTTATTTTTTTATTTTTTTTCCATGAGCCAGGACTTGAACCCAGGACACCCGGTGGTCAACGTCGGCGCTGCCCACGAGGCTATTGGCGCCGACATTTCTAATAGTTCGAAACTGAGATGTTACAGAATAACAGCATTCGCCTTTCATGTACAGTATTGTTGGACATTGTTACAAATGAAATTATCTAGACTAAAGAAAGTATGAAAAGTGTCTTTTAAGAAGACTCAAAAGGTTTAGAAAGCCAAAAAAGTCCGTAATTGAAGAAACACCCACATGCAAAAGAATGTTAGCTGCGCTCTTCCTGTACACCTCCTTTTCTTCCTCACAAACAAAAGGCAGTAAATTGGCTGCTAAAGGAGAAGTAAATTAATCTGCAGTTTATTTTAATAAGCCCTCACTAACTGTAGACCCGTGTGCACTCTGTCAGCGTGTCTCCCCACTGTCTGCTTTAACTGCCTCTGAAACCCCAATCAGCCGTTCTGGAACTGAAAGCTTTAGGATAAAGACAGTGAAACTAATTTCTTCCACTGGCTCAGGGGAAATTGTGTGTGTGTGCGCGTGTGCACATGTGTGCGTAGGACCGCTGCTGTAGACTGTCTGCAGGTGCAAAGGCTAAGAGTGACTCCATTGAGGGCTGTTTTTTATAGAAGCATGAATATCAAGATGTGAATATGAATTTTTAATGACGTTGAACATAGCAGATTTTTGTGTAATGAAGTCTCTTTTTCTTACTTTCTTTCATGAGTTGATTGATCTTCATGCCTATTAGTCTTTCATAACTTGTGATGAATAGATCTTTCTTCAAGAATTTTGCATGGCAAATCAGCAAGCTTGTTCTATGCGATTACATGTAAGACATTTTCTATTGTGCGAAACAGATGCAAAAACGGAAAACCTTTTTGAAGTGGCAGTTTTAATAACCATGTAAATCTTTTTTTTTTTTCTTTTCTTGTGTGTGTACATTTCTTTGAGTCTTAGATTACTTATATGGATCTTTAAACAGCACAATCCATGAAAATCAGAGACATTTTTTGCTGCATTGTTCATGAGCAAATGAGGCGATGTGGTGCTGTCCATGGTGCTAAACCTCTCATAATGAGCTGCTTTCTAGACCTGCTGTACTATTAACCTGCTTTAAGAATATTTGAAAGGAGGTATTTATGTGATCAGAAATAGAGAGGAAAAAAAAAACAGTAATGTTATGAAATATTGATACAATTTAAAAATGGTTACTTTAAAATATAATTTATTTCTGTGATGCAAAGCTGAATTTTCATCAGCCATTACTCTAGTCTTCATTGTCACATGATCCTTCAAAAATCACTCTAAAATGCTGATTTGGAAACAGTTGTACTGCTTAATATTTTTTGGAACCTGTGATACCAGGATTCATTGATGAATAAAAAGTTTAACATTTATGCAAAATAGAAATCTTTATAAATAGAAACAATATAAGTATTTACTATCATTTTTTAATCAATTTAACACATCCTTGCTAAATACAAGTATTAATTTCTTCCCAAAAAAACCCCAAAACAAACTATATATATAACATATATATATAACTATATATATATAAACATTGTCCATTATTATTATTATTGTTATTGTGAGGGTGAAATTAAGATAGAAGGATAGAATATGCCACCACTACATTTACATGATGCCTCCACTGTCATTTTTATAAAAATAAAAAACATTTAATTCAGTTGGATAATGGTCGCTTCAATCCCATCCAGCTCACCTAATACTAGCTCACCTAATACGAATCAGTTCACTGATCACATGACGAGAGTAAGTGACGACTTGACTGACAAGACCATGGCAGAGGATTTGTTGCACAGCAGAGCCAAGCCCAAGCATCTGATAAATGTCTTGTCTTGTAGAATTCACGCTCAGCACTACCGCTCCCTGTTTGCAGAGTATATGCGATCGCGAAAGTAAAACGCGATCGCTCATTCAAACGCGATATTCTATACCTCGCATTTTGAAAGCGGCTCCCTGATGCATGCAAATATCTCCCAATAAGAAAGCTGTCTTAGGCTGGGCTGTAGTTGTAACCATCTCTTAGCTCTGTATCATACTTATAGAAAAACTTGGGTCTCTATTTGCACTTTGAATATTGTGCTTGAATATTGTTGTCTTTGCATATGATAATTCACACTCAGAAAGTAGAACTGAAATGACATTCATACATATACTGTACTTTGTGTTATTTTGTACTTCGAAATAGATTGTTTGCAATAGTCTACTCCCATCTCTTATCCTAGATTGTAGTGCCTTGAATTTTCCATGCTTCTTTGTTTACACTGATAGTAACAAAGAAAATTTCTCCCTATATAGTGTTGCATGCTGAGGTGCAATCCAACTATCTTTGTCCCTCGTTCTTATGAACCAGCATTCACAAGGTCCATTTAACTGTACAGTGAGTTTATTATGAGGTTCCATAAAAACCTTCATAAACACCCTAATAAACATGAGATACAAAGGCAAGCAAAACAAACAAACAAACAAAATATGGCCATACTGAAAGGGACCACAGCCGCTATAAAGCACAGCTATTTCTGTGGTCTGAAATAAAGATGCTATTGTGAGCAGGTTAAGATTTGCATTAGAAATTCAGCTGATGAATATGTAGTGGAATTCCATGTCTTTGATATTCTCTCTATTGCTAGGCTTGTATGTTTTAATTGGGAGTCTGGTTTGAATATTCATGAGCTGCTGCTGTGTCTCTCACTCATTATGGGTTAAGTTGTACGTTTCTCTGATTCAAGCCAAAATTTCAGTGGTTTAGAAACTAGTCATTCTACCTTATGTGAATGAACTGTTAGTACACCAAAAGTGACATAGCTGCAGAGTATCTGAGACATGACCTGGGCTGCGTTTCTCAAAATCTCATCATGAGCTAAAGTGATCAGAGAGACCATTTGTGCCAATGGTTCTATGATCTACTGCTTTTGAGAAACGCAGCCCTGATTGACAGCCTCCTACTCAACCACTGACTGTATGTTTAAAGGGGACATATCATGAAAATCTGACTTTTTCCATGTTTAAGTTCTATAATCAGGTCCCCGGTGCATCTGCCAACCCAGAAATGTGAAAAAGGACAACCCAGTAACTTTGTTTTGGTAATCCTTTCGCTGCAAGCATGTAAAAAAAAAAAAAAAAACGAGCCGCTCAGATTTCGCTCCCATAGTGATGTAGGGAGGGGATCTTATTATAATATTACCCCTTAATCTGCACATTTCCATGCACGGCGCCGCCATTTTGTTTTCTCAAGCGACAACGGTGTACCAGTTCTAACACCATGGCAAAAGTTTGAGCAAAGCATGCTTACTGTTCTGTCTTTGGCTGCACAGAAGAGCACAGAACACTATTTAGAGTCTCGTTATGGCAAGCTTGATTGCTAAAAAAGGAGCTGTCCGAGCTGGTCCGTTAGACCATTCACAGCATTTGATAGCAATAATTAATGTTAGCCTGGCGTGTATGGCTCTGTTTGGCAAACAGGTACGCTAGGTATAGTGGGCGTCCATACGGGTTTTGCACAAAAGATTAACATTATGGCACATGCTAGTTGATGAGTTGAATCAACTTCACAGCAACTACATAAATTTATCCACTAACCATTCAGAAACGTCCAGTTGCATTCTAGAACTTCTTCCTGAGTCTCTCTATCAGTGTCTGACTCCGGTTTGAACAATGTAAGACTGAACACCGTTACTGACAATCCTCATTTTGGCTGCGTGAGATTCTCCAGCTTTGTTGTTGTTGAGCAACCGAAGCTTGAGCCGTTAAAGCTCCGCCCTCTTCTGGAAAGGGGGCCAGGAGCAGCAGCTCATTTGCATTTAAAGGGACACACACAAAAATGGTGTGTTTTTGCTCACACCCAAATAGGGGCAAATATGATAATATAATAAATCATCTGTGGGGCATTTTGAGCTGAAACATTCCGGGGACACCTGAGACTTATATTGCATTTTGTGAAAAGGGGCATAATAGGTCCCATTTAATGCTTTTACACATATATCAAACACAGGGATTTAGACCAACCACTGGTTAAAAGATTTCTTGCAGAAACAACTTTTTGAAATGAATCGACTCTGTAATAAAACTGATATGGATTATGTTTGTCAACACAAATAAGACCTCTAAAGCCAGTTGCCTTCATTAAAACGGCCCTGTTTCCGGTAAGTGGTCTCTGATCTGAGAGAAAATATTGCTTTTTTTCCTCTCTCACACAGGAGGGAAGCAGACATCCAATCCTCCTGGCGTTGATGGGCATGCTCATGGTTCACATTTGGCTTTGTGATGGATAGTGTAGCAGAATTAAAGTGCGCTGGAGTGGAGAGGAGAGGACCCAGCATGCCCCAGCTCAGGGGCCAATCAGCCAAAAGCCATTAGCCTCAAACAAGCTCAAAAACACCTTCAAAATCCACCAAAAATCTACATATTTACGCACACAAAGTGATGTGCTGCTCTTTCAATGTCCTTGCACTGCAGTCACAAGCTATAATGAGCTTGCACATTTTGGCTGTATATCTGTGCACATGTTGTCAGACAAACAAACAAGCCAACACTCACACACACATACTTGTATATACTGTATGGTTTACGGCACGTGTCAATTACAAGGCCCGCGGGCCAAACACGGCCAGCCACGACTTTTAATCAGGCCGCAAACAAATTCTGGTACTCACTTTAATGTGGCCCGCTCGCTGTGCAAAGCTGCTGTCCGTAACGTTTGGCACTCTAGCGGTTGATAAACTGTATGCGTCTTGTGGAAGAATATTGTAGCCGGATCTACTTCTCTCTGTTTATGTCTATGAAGAGTCACGCAGGTACTGTGCTACTCCGCACCGGTACGACTATATATATATATATATATATATATATATATATATATATATATATTAGTTATTAATACACTTATATTTCTTCAATAAATGAAAAAAAATCCTCTAAATATATATGTTCGGCCCCTTATTTTATTCACAACCCTCGGCATGGCCCTTGCTGAGTTTGGATTTGACACTCCGGTTTACGGGGACTCTCCATAGACGAAATGGTTTTTATACTGTACAAACTGTACATTCTATCCCCCTACACTACCCCTACCCCTAAACCTACCCATCACAGGAAACTGTCTGCATTTTTTGGATTTCCAAAAACACCATTTAGTATGTTTTTTTTTTTTTGTTTTTTTTTTAAGCCATTTGGTTTACAAGGACACAGGAAGTGTCCTCGTAAACCATGTTTACGTTGTAATACCCATGTTATTATACACATTTGTGTCCTCATAAACCATGTATACAAGAACACACACACACTACCTGTGGTAGATACTAGGAAAAAAGAGAGAGTGTGTATAAGAGGGAGAGGCAGTTTATGAGTGTGTGCAACAGAGTGAGAATAAGAGATGAAAAGGAACTGGTAATTGGACTGGGAGTTCAAGACAGGTTGACATATCCAACCAGAGGAATCCACTTTACATACTGCTGGCACCCTCACTAGTACACACACACTGTCTCTCTCAGAGGTGGTTCATGAAGCCAGATCTTACATTAGATATGATTTATGAGCTGTAACATCTCAGATTTTCTTGTCTTTGCTAATTACTCACTCCAAACCCAAACATCATGCCTTTTGGTTGAACAAGAGCTCCTGGTACGCAGTGCTGGGTAGCAACTGATTACATGTAATTTACGTAATCAGATTCCAAAAAATTAAGTACTTGTAATTAGATTGTATACATTCAGATTACAGTTACTTTTCTATTGATTACATGATTACATGTTATTCTCACATACATTTGGAAGTAAATTGTAAAATTATTAAGGGAACACTTGTATTCTAACTTGTAACATTTGCCATTCTTGCCAATTTACCTGTTTCTTCTATGTTACTGACAAATACACATCACATTAAGTTTGTTAAAATGGTGTAATCCAAATGCATACAAATACATATACTCATCCAAATACCCAATCCAACAATATAAATGTAAAATGTAGGCCTAAATTTAAGTGAATATTTCAGATTCAGTATAAGTTTACCCTCTGGGGTCTGAAGCTCATTTGGGGTCCTGGAGTAGTTTTGACATGTCCTGACATTTGTGCTTTTTTCGGTTGCTTATAAACATATTAATGACAAAAGTCTCATTACACTGTATTCAGCACAAACTAGGCTACAATAATATGTAAGCAACAAGTATGTATATGTTTGTATTTTTGAGAGAATTACGTATATGCATGTTTTTTGAAAAAAACAAAAAATTAGTCACTGAAATAAGGCCTCAAAACACATACTAAACATTTTTCACAAGACTTTTGGGAACTGTATATTTTAGTATAGGGTTTTTGCTTCAAAATGATGTGAAAATCATCCTGCTTACTTTGTCAAATAAAACAATGTATTGATTTATGTGTCAACAGCATTTGTTGGTTTTGATTGCTAAAAATGGAAGTTAGAATGAGGCACTAACAATGGAAGTGAAAGGGGCCAATTTTTGGAGGATTTAAAAAACAGAAAAGTGAAGCTTATTTAAAATCACTTACACAAATTAAAGGGTTATTTCACACACAAATGAAAATAATGTCATTTATTACTCACCCTCATGCCGTTCCACACCCCTAAGACCTTCGTTCATCTTCGGTATCATCTTCGAAATGTCATTGCTGGCTATGCAGGCCTCACTGAGCCATTGGATTTCAACAAAAATATCTTAATTTGCGTTCCGAAGATTAACGAAGGTCTTACGGGTGTGGAACGGCATGAGGGTGAGTAATAAATGACATTATTTTCATTTTTGGGTGAACTAACCCTTTAATCTAGTTTTTTAGTAGTATAATCAATTTTTTTGGGTTGTTTTAGGGTTTCCGGTGTTACAGTACATTGACTTTATAAATGAAGTAATAAAATTGGACATAACTCTACACAGAAAGGTTAGCTTTTTTCTTACTAAAATCATAACACATAAATTGTTTATGTCTAGTATTTATACTGTTGAAACAGTGAGTATTTGAATGTCTATAGCACCATTCACTTCCATTTTAAGTGTCTCATTACCCAGATTTCCCTATTTTATGCAACATTATGCCACAAATGCTTAATTTGTAACACACCTGAATACTCCTAATACAATTGTATAAAAACCCTGTGTTTGTAAAATGAGAATATTTGAAACAATTCATCACAACTTACTTACTCTGATAATTTAATACAAAAGCCCTGGTAACAAATCCCTTATGCTAAATGCCTGTAAAACTTCATTATGGCTTCCATGGTTGCCCTTTAAAAGAGTCAATAAGACCGGGACTAATAAGACGGAGACCTGTACAAATACAAGACAATAAATTCAATACAAATACAGCTGTGCTGTGTTCACAGTGGGAGAGCAGAACAGAATGCTTGGATATGAGGTTTTCAGTAGCCATTCGGTCACCTGTGATTAGACCGTCAAAGCCAACTTCAGCCCCAGTTAAGTGTTCCTGCTTTTTTAGAGACACACACACATACAGGATATTACAAATTGAAATTGACAGTAAATTAATTGTGTGTGTGTGTAGCGTGCAGATCGGTAATTAAGTGTGTGTACGTGTTGTGCAGAAGTGTGTGAGGGATTCTGGCTGGAATCTGGAGGGGTGGGACGGCATAAACACTGTCTCCAGATGGGAACTCTAAGTCTGCTGCCGTGGAGGGAGGGAACCTAATGAATGTCGCACAGGTGGCCGGTCTTTAGCAGCGCACACCTCTCACATTTAACAACCCAACCCGAAACATATGCGGCCAAGAAACACACAAACACGCTCGCTTACTGACGTTCTACCTCTGACATGTGGGCAGATTTAGAAACGAATTCATCTTTCATTAAATGAGTATATGTCCATGGATACAGCGTGAGTCTATACTAAAGATCTGGAGCTGTAATATTTACATGAAGCAGTGTTGGAGAAGCTACTTTGAACCTGTGACTTCACAAGCTTCATGCTACAAGCTGTAATTTGAAATAGTTAAGCTACAGTACCCTGATTATTTGTTTGCTTGCTTGCAGGGCTGCGCGATTATGAAAAAAATCATAATTGTTGATTATTAATAACAATTAACTGCATGACATATTTTTATATGAAAATAAACAAGCTGAAAACACTCTTCCTGAAAAACTTTTATTGCTTTTCTATAGCATTAAGCCTCAAATGTCAACTATACTTTGGTTTGGTTTCTTCTTTAAATAAAAAAAGTAAAAATATGCATGGTATACAAAAACTAAAATTAAAACAATGGGAAAAAACCTGTAGAAAGAAAAAACACATCTTAAGCATGCAGAATGCTTTTTTTTTTTTTTTTTTTGCAATTGTGCTTTTAAATGATTATGTAATTGTGGCATCCGTAATTGTAATCGCGATTAGAAATTCGATTAATTGTGCAGCCCTACTTGTTTGTGTTTTGTTTTGTTTTTTGTTTGGCACTTGTTTTTTGTTATCTTGTCTTGGTTTGTTTTGGTTTGTTTTGTCTTGTTTTGTTTGGTTTGGTTTGGCTTGGTTTTATTTGGCTTGGTTTTGTTTGATTTTGTTTTGTTTTGTTTTTTGTTTTTTTGTTTTGATTGGTTGTTTTTTGTTTTGTTTTGTTTTGTTTTGTTTTGTTTTGTTTTGTTTGACTGGCTCCTTTCTTTGCTACCAAAAAGACAGTAAATCATCACTGTTAGATCGATCAACGCATTGTTTTGGAAAGAGTTCAACCAGCCGAACAAATTAAATTTAACCAAAAAAAAAAAAATATATATATATATCTCAATGCTACTTTATTTTATTTTATTTTATTTTACTTTATTTTATATCCACAAAAGAGAGCAAGAAGAATTTGATTATGCTGTATGTGCAAACAATGTAACCCCCCCCCCAAAAGAAAAAAAAAAAGCAAAACAAAAACAAAACAGAAAAGTAACATTTTGTCATGTTATGGCACTACAAAAAGTAGCTTGTTGCTGGAAAATCTGTACTATTTAGAAAACAGCTGAACTTTTGTCACAAAAATGCTGCTGCTGACAATGCTGAAGATACTGACATAAATATATAATTCTTTTTTTCCTCCTAATGGAGTAATAGACACACTGAGGCCTCCGAACACAGTCAATGTGAGTCTGTTAAAGGATTCATCATAATTTATTTATCTCCTGCAGCCTGTGCTTGATACACCAAATATTATGTGTAGCTTTGCCTCATTCTCTTTTTTAATTTCTCTCTCGCCCTCCTCCTCTCACACGCTCGGCGGTTTGTGTCACTCCTCCTGTTGCATATTTTATAACACAATTGTAATTTTGAATGAGGATAATAATGAATTATGAATAGTCAATGCGGGTGTAATGGCTGAGTGTTTTGTTTGTGTGTAGAGCCGTTACTGGCTGGTGTCCTATTTGCAGCCCCTCATGTGGCGAGCACTTAAAGTTCGCTCAGAGAAATAGAATGATAATCCGATCATTCTGTTGTTTTGGAAAGTGTGATTGATAGGTTTTCTCATGCATCCTGTGGGCGTATTTTGATTGGTGATTAGAGCTGGACAGTGTGATACAGAATATACAGCACGATATGACAGATAAAGTTTTCACCTTTCTCTTGCAGCGTGATTTATATAAAACAATCATCAGATCATTGCTTATGCTACAAGTCAAAAGTCTGGCCACAATTGAGTGACATTTATGTTTATCATGACCTTAAAAACTTTTAATCTAAAGGCTTTTACCCAAAACTTTTGTACGGTAGTGTATGTAACATCCTTTTTAAATTTTCTTGGTTATTCTTGACCATATTATCAAAGCCTGTGCACATTTCAAAACATTTATTCAACTGACTTGCCATAAAATATCTTGATGTAACACAACACAGCATATTATTTTCTTATTGTTGTGACATTTCTATTTATCTCGCCCTGCGGCTTTGGTGCTTTTGTAGCCTGGCGTTACCTGAACGTGCCTTATGGGCCTGATGGGGTCGCGGGTGCAAGACAATTACAGTTGGAAAAGCTATTTCAGTCTATAAACTCAGGCAGTCACACTGATTGAACTCTCTATTGTGTCAATTATCAGAATCGCGCAGAAATGAACTCTAACCCTCCACGTCACATTATTCAGTGCCCTGCTGTTGTATGGACACGACTGCAAGGGATTCCCAAATGGAACCTTCCTGTTAACATTTGTTGACAAGACAGATGGGAAACAATTTGGAGACGGACAAAAGTGTCAACTCATCTCGAGGTTTAATGGTGCATAAAATGATACTGCTGTGCACGGGGAGGATGAAACGTTTTTGAAATGATGAATATGCAGTGTTTGTTAGCATAGATGGATAATTAATTTAAATAAATCTTATTTACTTCCAGAACGGTTTATAATTTTTGCGCCAAAGTGTTCTCGATCTGTATTCATTACGCAAAATCTGTTCGGTTACAGGGCACAAGGGATTTGCCAAGCCAATCATCAATACTCAGTTATATAGTTCATAATAACCAGAATTTACTACAAAGGACATGAAGAAAACTTCCACAAGCAATGATTAAATGGGCCAAGGATGCTAATAATTTTGGTCTTGTCTTGTAATTTATTCAAAAATATTTAAATGCACTCCATACGTATAGTGACTGGAAAACACATCTTCTATGATGAGCATGTTTTTAATTTCTGAATATCATAGAGAGGATTCTTGCAGACCTTCATGAAGTCTCTTAAAATGTGACCTTTGTATGTCAAGGCAAGGCTGCCATGTGGTATAACTCCATATAACTTAAAACCTAATGTTATTTATGAATAATTAATTGATTTTATTTTAAAAAAAGACTTTGTACTTATGAGTATATTTGTATCTATGTGTGTGTGTGTTGCTTTGTGTCACAAATGACGTAAAATCTCGTCAATGGCAGGAAACAGTTAATGACTCTAACAATGTCTTGCGGTGTAACCATCAGATAACAATTCATTATACTTGAAAATTACTGTGTGAGAAAAAATTCAAGTTTACAGAGTTTTAGTGTCAGTTCTACATTTAATATAATGTAGAATGTAATGTATAATAATAAAACGGGGGAATATTTGTGTGTCCAGATAATGCCAAATGTCTTGTGTTACCAGTAAAAAGTGGTCTACATTATTTTAAATATATCTAGTCAATGACAGAGTGCAAGCATATTCATATTTTTCTGTATTTTTAGATTCAGAATCATGGATATTTTTATTCTGGTATCAACATTGTCCTGTGCATTGGGTTACCAGCATCAAGTCCAAGCCTATCCATTCCCACCCCCAAATGTAATACCAAATTTTAATCAACAGTTCATTTCTTGTTAACCTTTTACCATATGTCTTGAATTATCGCAATAATATCATACTGTATCGTGTTCAGTATCGTGATATGTATCGAATCGTGATATGAGAGTATCGTTACATCCCTAAAATATATATATATATATAATCACATCCTAATCATTAATGTTCATGTATGTACATATTATTATTAGTACACACACATGTATTTAAAATGTTTCATTCATTTTTACCTAATGGTTACACCACATGACATTTTTAGAGTCATTAACTCTTTCCCTGCCATTGCCGAGATTTATGACACAACGTTGTTTTCACTGTTATGCGGTAGGGGGTGCTATTACACATCTTCTGAAATAGTACAGAATTTCCAGGTCCAAAAACAAGCGAAGAAAGTAAAAAAAAAAAAAAAAAAACTGACATGATGTGAAGGTCAAGTATGGTAACCCATACTCTGAATTTGTCCTCTGCATTTAACCCATCCAAGTTAGTGCACACACATTAGGAGTAGTGAGTAGTGAACACACTGCAAACTGTGGACACATACACCCAGAGCAGGGAGCAGCCATTTTACTGTGGTGCCCGGGAAGCCATTGGTGCTCAAGGGCACCTCAGTCATTTCCTGCCAGTATTGAGAATCAAACCTGCAACCTTCGGGTTACCGGACTGACTCTCTAACCATTAGGCCATGACTGAGAAGCAGAAACAAGCGATAGAAGCATTGCTTATGCATATGTAAAATAATGTGACCATCAAACATTAAACAGCATATAAATCAAACCCGCCTAAAGTTACTGAATGAAATGTCGACCCAGGAAGAGGTCTCCATCTACTCCATCTGTTTTTTGAACACTAGCAACATTTTAAATTTTGTTGAAAATGGTATAAAAGTGTGTTCTGAAACAGTGTCCTCTGAAAACAGAATTCAAAGAATATATTTTTATTATATAACTTTTTGTTTTAATGTTTATTTGCTGATGCTCTACATCATTGAAGTGAATCATTTGTCTGGGCTTGAATTACATTATGTAATGTACATTGTTTTCCACGGTATTGACTTGGGATTGTGTAAACATATGTTTCTGATTGAGAATGCCCAGACTCCAGGCAGGTGTTGAGGTGTGTTTCTTCATGATTGGTTGCTCATCTCTGGGGTCTTGTAGAAATATTTGTCCCAGGTGGAGGAGCTGGTCATACATCATGCTGCCTACAGACGTATCCCTGAAGACCCTCGTGCTATCACACCTCATCTGTGTGAATGTGTGTGTGTGTGTGTGTGTGTGTGTGTGTGTGTGTGTGTGTGTGGCATGTTTATCTCTAATCTTGGGGAGTAAACCACTATGATATTACTGCTGTCTCACCATCCACCATTACTAAAGCAATCTATTAATTTATAAGAAACAGGAAATAGTCAGGAAAGGGTTGGACAAGACTGAAAAATGAAAAAGAGAGCATAACAAGAGGAGCGCAATCCTTTCCCAGGAGGAACTCCTCAGTTTGTCAGGGTCACGACCAATCAAGAGGAAATGGGCAGAGGTCATTGCCATGGAGAGTGCTTGAGTCGTCCCATAAATAAAGTGAAGCGCAGACACTGACTCGCAGCACTGAACAACATGATGGGACGTAATACACTTCCCGTCCCAGACTTACTGTATGAACTGACATGCTCATTGATACTAGGATGTCAATTAAAGGGATAGTTCACCCAAAAATGAATTTTCTGTCTGCTTGGTTGATGCACAAAACCAGTGAATCAAGTACATTTGAGCTCCGTTTACCATATTTGATGTGCTTTATGTATGCGAGTTGATCAATGTTTATATGTGGATATAAATTAAATCTGGTTATCATATAAAGAGATCATGTCTCCTCAGAAGACTTAGATTAAACCGATTGATTCATAAGAATTTGTGGAATCTCTCAGATGTATACAATATTAATATAGTAATATGTTACCCTGCCATCGTAAGCAACTTAACATTAGTATGATGAACTATGTACTTGCTGGGTGTTTGGTTTGTTCTAATAATTATTAATAATAATTGCAACTCTTTATTGAAAATTAGTGTCTTTTATCATTCTGCTTTGCGTTGTGAATAAGAAGACCTTTTACCTATGTGACTGTAAAAAGATCACATAAGATAACACACAGGTCTTTCGTGACTCTTATATCTCATAATAGGTTAAGTTAAATGCATGTAAATGCCATTTTATATTTTCTTTAACGTTTTTCCTGCCAGTGTTTTTTTTTTTTTTTTCAGTCAGTTTAGAGCCAGCGTCAGCATTTTTGATCATTTTCACAAAAATTCATGGCCCCCAAAATGTTTTGTTGTATGAATATTTGAACATGCAATATATCAAAAGAAAGAACAGATCCTCTACTTTTAAACAACAAAAACTTTTATTCTAGCTTCATGCATTCTTTTTTATCAACACTTGAATGTTTAATAAAAAAAAAAAACATTTTGAACAAAAAGCTGAGAAAATCAAAAGAAATTTCAAAGACAACAATGTGCATAAGCAGTACTTTATCGCTTGTTTCTGCTCCTTTTTTTGCCTGTGTTTTGATCTGGAGATTCTCTACTCTTTCAGAAGATGTGTAATGGCACCCCCTACTGAATAACAGTGAAAACACAGAAAGCTGGGAAATTCCATCAAAGGCGGGGAACGAGTTAAATTGCAATTAATGTTGACATTAAAGGGGACCTATAATGCCCCTTTTCACAAGATGTAATATAAGTCTCAAGTGTCTCCAGAATGTGTCTGTGAAGTTTCAGCTCAAAATACCCCACAGATCATTTATTATAGCTTGTCAAATTTGCCTCTGTTTGGGTGTGAGCAAAAAACACGCCATTTTTGTGTGTGTCCCTTTAAATACAAATGAGCTGCTGCTCCTGGACCCCTTTCCAGAAGAGGGCGGAGCTTTAACAGCTCACACTTCGGTTGCTCAACAACAACAAAGCTGGAGGATCTCACGCAGCCAAAATGAGGATTGTCAGTAACGGTGTTCAGCCTTACATTGTTCAAACCGGAGTCGGACACAGATGGAGAGACTCAGGAAGAAGTTACAACTTTTAGAATGAAACTGGACATTTCTGAATGTTTAGTGGATAAAATTCTGTAGTTGCTGTGGAGTTGATTCAACTCATCGACTAGCATGTGCCGTCATGTTAATCTTTTGTGCAAATCCAGCATTGAACTAACTCTCGTTTGTGAAGCAGTCCGGCGTAAAATGACGGCATGGTAACAACACTCTACTACAACAACTCTTCCTCTTCTCTAAAGCAGCCCAACATGGCGTCACCCCCTTTGTTGTGTGTTTAGCCATGGTGTTAGAACTGGTACACCGTTGTTGCTTGCGAAAACAA